>NC_056517.1:36066965-36118361 GCF_014905685.2 Nematolebias whitei
CCCCCCCCCCCCCCCCCCCCCCAAATACGCCTTGACGCTCAAAGGCTACACAGAACCGGAGCAGAACAAGACCCGCTGCTGTTCTGCAGAACTGGTGAGTAAAATTTAGCAGCTACATAAATATGCTGTTAAAATTAAATAAAAGGTTTAAAGTTTAGAACGTGGACTTTGTCGCCACAGGGCAGGTCTGCAGAAACGGAACCGAGTTGGACCAGAATCGAGCAGAACGGAGAGCCGCTGCTCTTCTGCCAGCTGGTGAGTAAAATTTAGTAGCTACATATACGTATGTTGCTAAAACGACGTAGGTTTAAGAGTTTAGAACATTGCAAGAGTGTGGGAAGGGTTTATAAAGCCTTAAATATACAGTATATATATATATATATATATATATATATATATCTATATATATATATATATATATATTAGTGTTTATATATACGTATATAAACACTAAAATAAATATAACGTCGCTACTTCACAGATCTTCACTTATTGCTGGGAGGTCTGGAACGTAACCCCCTGCAATAAATGAGGGACTTCTGCAATCATGAGTCATACCAGATTGGATACAATTTTTAGCCACATAAAATTTTACAGGGTGTCATTATTAAGATTATTAAGTTGCCCAGCAGTTGGATGGTATCTCACTGGGCTCTGACTGTTGGAGACTAGTTAACAATTTCAGCTTGACTAGGAAATGCATGACAGTGCACAAACTTTCCTCTGCAGGCTCACTGAACTTTGAGTATTTGCAACAAAGTGACCAGTTTTTATTATCACGGGTTAGTTTTGTGCACAGGGCTTACAGAACTGTCTTGGCTGTGCACATTATTTAACCGCCCACAATGCACCAACCTCGGCTTGCTTGCGCACCATAGCGCCCTCCATCTTTATGACTTAATTTACTGGAGTACACTTTTAAACGAAGATAGACAGATTTGGGTCAGGTTTTAATCAAATACAATTTACTACTGTCTTGGTTTATAGAGCAGAACGTTACTCTCTTAAGATGATTGGATAAAATGGAGACGGGTGCAATGCCTCTGTGACTATTGAGAAGTGAAAAGTTCATGCGCAAACTTTCTGAACAGGTTCAAAATTCACGTGACACAGCTTTGAGTCTCTGCAACAAAAGACCTCACTGACCTACACAAGGTGAGGGCAGTGAACAAGGCCAGGCTGATTCTGGCAGATCCTGATCATCACAAAATGCTGCTGCCCAGATGTAGGACAGACAAAAAAAAACTAATTCATCCCTGTATAAGGCTCCTCAATGAAAAATGATGATTTCTGTACTGTTATTTTAATGTCTAATATGTGCTTACTGACTGTGAAACAAATTGCCACTTGGGGATAATAAATATTCTTTATCTTGAACTTGAACTTGAAAGTGAGGAAATTGAGAACCCCGACAAATGTTGCAAGACTTTCTGGAGACTTCCTCACAAATGTTGCTCATCAGCTGCTTTCCAACCATTTCAACCCAGTGATGTTCTATTTTTACTGACCCTTGGAAGAAACTATGAGAACTTTTTGATGCAGTCACAGTTAATATTCAACACTTTTTATTGTTAGCATACTTATTTTTTTATTCAGAATGATAAAACCATGTGGGGGGAAACAGAAACTGTTGCAGACAGCGACTGCTGTTCAAGCTGATGTCCTTTGGTTGTTGGAGGAAAGCAAAGATAAAAACAGTTATATGTAGAAAAATGAGAGTGAGATAAAAGGGTGAAGTGATGGCGCCTGTCATCATGCTAACAATGCTGACTTGTCACTGGGCCTCCCTCCCTCTCTATGAGCACCAGCTCTGGACATTGCACGGAGAGAAATGTGCTCGGAGGGAGAACGGCAGAGCCAGACATGTGGAAGTTGTCATCCAGCATTGACCCCCTCTGTTTTCACTTTCTTTCCCACCTCTTCCCCTTCAGTCCATTTTTTTCTGCTCCCTCTGCTTCCACAGTCACTTTCCATGATTTAACACTTGATGTTTCCACTAACATGTTATTGTAATAAAAAACCCTCTTGTAATCCTGTTTGCAGCCAGACTTTTTTTTATTGTGATGAATTAAATCAGCACCATATGCTATCGCAATGTGATTTAACACTTCTGCGCTGTCTTATTGCTGTTTATTATCAATGCTGCGTACCAAATAATAACAATAAATTCCTTCCAAATAATGTCTTTTGGGACTTAAAGCTGAGTAGTGAGCAAACTCCCCCAGCAATGGTTTGTTAATATTGAGGGAGTCTTGTTAAAATGTTAATGGGGGGATTCCAAACAGATGATTTTGGTGTATTCAGCTGCATGATTGCCAACACACACAGACTTACAACGTAGAATCACACATTTTTTATTCCCTCCACCGCTTGTTAACTTCTCCTGTTTAACCAAACATGTTTGTTTCTTCTTTTGTTCTGCGTTGACAATTTGTGAGCCAGTTTGCTAACATGCTAAAGTGTCAGACTGTATGTTCTGTTGCGCCACCTTTTTTTTGTAATTATCACTCTCTGTCAATGTTTTTTGCCAGCGCCTGCCCGCGTGTGTGTTACCACAAAAAAAAATTCTCTTGACCCACAGAACAAATCTTTTAAAAATGTACAACTGGTTAAGCATTGGAGTCAATCTGATTAAAGATGGATGCCACAACCAACTGAACTTGGTAATTACAAAAATGGCTATAACTCATTTGGTGTGGTGGTTGCTGACATAGATCCCAACGCAAGTTCTGAGTGCTAGCAGGTTAAACAAGATGAAAAGATGATTGATGATGTTGCCACTATCTAGTTGGAGTAAACTCAGTGTATTAGCAAGATACTTTATTCCAACTTTCAGGAAATATTTATTCAAAGTATATCTAGAAGTACTTAACTTTTGAAGCCAACCCAATTCAATATGGCTGCTACATCCAGCTGACTTTAGAAAACACAAAACGGCTATAAAGTAGTCCCTCGCTACTTCGCGGTTCGACTCTTGCGGACTCGCTCTTTCGCGGTTTTTCAAAGTAAGAGTGAACATGACACAAAACGAGTTGATTGATGGATGAGCCACATGAGCGGCATGGATTGTTTATTTAAAATAAATTATTTTAAATGATTTAGCACCTTTGTGCAGCCCACAGGTGCAGGGAGAAGCTCCATCTGCAGCCTGTCATGATCTCTACTCTCTGCCACCTGCAGCGCTCTGCCACGCCCACATTTCTGCTTCGTGAAGGGTTAACCCTTTGCTGTCCTACTGTGCTTCTCTTCTCTACAATTAAAATTTAAATATGCTAATATTTTAAATAAACAATCAACTGTTTATTTAAAATATTACAGTATTTAAATTTAAATTGTTTTCTTACACAGAAAGAGGGAGATTGGGAGAGAAAATTTGACTTCTGTATGCCTACTTCACGGTTTTTCACATTGTGAGGGGCGTGGTCTCCTAAACCCCATAATAAACGAGGGACTACTGAATTTTAGAAAATTTTAGAAATAAAATGGTACATTTTGTTGTGGTAGTCGTGAGTAATTTGCACACACCTCATTGAGCACAACTAGTACAAAATATTTGCTCAACGCTTTAACATCATCGTTTGGAGTCAATCCTGTTTGTCTTTTAGCAAAATATCTCACAAATCACAGGCTAGACTTTAATGAAACTCTTAGGAAACATTCACTGATGATTATTTATGATAATAATCTGAACGGATTCCTAGTCAATAAAGTTTAAAATGGCTGCCGCAGCTAAATAACACTTGTCAACACAAAAACCAGCTATATTTAGTTGATTTTGCAGATTCTCAGCTAAAAGTTGATGTGGTAGCAGCTGAGAGTCAATCACTGCATACTTGAAGTGAGGCTTAAAATAACATTATTTTAAGGTTTGTCCTAAGTGGCAGGTGCTTCAGAAAATGCTACACCTTTAAATTATTTCAACAGCAGTGCATGTTCTCATGAGGTTGTATACGCATCCAGACACCCTCCTCCCACATGTGTGCTTGCATGCGTGCGTGCACGTTTGTGCAGGGTCATATCAAAAGGAGGAAACTCACTTGTTGACAGGAACTCCAATGGCCTGGAGGTAGAGCCACTGGCTGCAGTAATGCAGGTAGAGCCTCACAAACCACATCAAAGCAAACAGCAGCATAATGAGGCAGAGCTGCTGAACGGAGTCATGCCAGCTACCAGGAAGTTGTTGTCGTTGCCGCAGCAACGGCAGGCCCAGCTCAGACGGCAGCATGCGCAGGGCCAGGCGGACACGATCCGACAGTCGTGGAGCACAGGAACCAGGTCCAGTTGATCTGTTTTCAAACGGATAATCATTCACAACATTTCTGGTTTCGGTTTCAAATAAAAGATTACATGTTTCAGGTGCTCATTTGAACCATATTAAAAAGTGCATCTTGAAAGAGTTCACTCCAGGACTTCTGCAGATATATTGATATGCAATTCTGAAATGTGAAAGTCCCTGCAGAGTCTGCCAAAAGGCACATGGGAGCTTGAGTCACATGACTGACCTGCATTAGGTCGGCCACAATCTGTGCAGGTAAACAAATATGGTGGAACTGAATAAGGGTAGAATCTCTGAGAGGACGTTTGAGGGAAAATGAGAGTAAATCTACTGCTAATTGTGACAGAGAAACGGAAAAACGAGCAAAACAGCTACCAAGAATAATAATCAGAGGTCCAGTGGAGTGGTGGAACGCCTCAAAGACAGAGCTTGGCACTCAAACACATGGATTTGGTAAATTTATCATTTCAAGTTTGGTAACTAGAGTCTAATGCTCAAAACGTTTACAACTCACACCCTAAATTATTTCCAGTTAGTGCTTCTAGTTACATCTTCTGTAAATTATTGGACTTCTCCATTTCAAGAGGGGCCGAGATGAGGTAGAGGTAGGGCAGCCGACCTGGGACCAAAAAGTTGTGGTTCGACTCCCAGCCATTCCCACATGTCGTGGCGTCTCTGAGCAAGACATCAAATCCATGAGTGCTCCAGAGAGCTAGCGTATTCTTCGGACTATAAGGCGCATTAAACGAAACAAAACAGTCAGATAAGTCAAACTGTATTCAACTCGTTCACATTAACCATAAAACATCGATTAGAGGTCAGTAAGCACAACCAGAATTAATACATAAGGTGCACCTGACTCTAAGGCTCACTGTCGATTTTTAAGAAACAAAGGATTATTTTTTGTGTCTTATAGTCTGAAAAATACAGTAATTCCACCACTGTTTGGGAACATACAATGATGACGGTCTCAGACTTCCCTCCCTTTCAAACAACACTTTCATGGACGTCGCCAATGTTGACCTATTTTCAGTCACTTCAGCTTTTTTTCTTGGCAAACAAGGACGCGCAATAGTTGTTTACAATTTTTTGTTAGATTGAGGACACGTTATTTCTGGTAGTTTGCAAACAAGCATGTTAAACTCCTTCTACGCGGCACTGTTCCTGGTGTCAGTGTTTCCCGTCATGGGACGCTGACATTTTTATCACATCAACTTCCCAGTTGGATTTAATGATGTGAGTTTTTGAATAACCGCGCAAACACATCGTTGCTTTATTGCATTACAAGACATCAAATGTTAGGCAGATGCGTTAAAAGTAGGGAAATGTAGTATTCAAATTGACACACATTTATGCGTGTACACAATAGGTTACTCTTTCCCTCTTGTGCACACACACACATACACACACCCACAACACACAGACAGATAGGAATCCCTTCCAGCAGTGCTCAGCTTTCCTCAGCACCTCTGCCTCCTCTGTGCCGCCCTTTGTTAGGCCTGCTCAACTATTCCCTTTCATAGTGAGGGCACAGATGGAGCAGAGTGAAGCAAGAGAGGGAAAGGAAAGGAAATGTGTATATTAAATTAGCGTGTAGTGATTGATTGTGTCAAGCAAATATCTATGACTCCTCTGTCATCTGGTTAACAATAATTCTAACTCGGCAATAGAAGGTTGTTTACAGTGCAGCTACATGGTTAGCATTGCAGAATGTGACTTTAGGCCCTTAGCCTGTGGACATCCCTGTGTCTCACCACTGTCTCCCAGAGCACAGTTGGAATTCACTTTGTAGTGTGTGTGTCTGGGGAGAACGATGCACCGCCTAAAGACGAAAAACAGAATCAATTGTGTTGCTCCCACACCCGCTTCGCCAAATAATTAGGCTAGACTCGCATCAAAATGAGGCGTTGCATTTTACTTCCTGCCCATGCCACTGCTTCGGTGCTCGCTCAGTTATTTTTTAAAGAGAACGGCTCCTCGGCGAGGTGTCTACACTTTCTGAAGTGTTAAATTACTTGAAGTTGAAGTTCCTTCAAGCATGCTCACACGATCAGCAGCGTAGCGGCGCAGTCCATGAGGGGAAAGTCGACATTTGTTCACAGAATGCTTAGTCAACAGTTTGGGCTGATAAATATTCAGATCTGAGCTGACGTCAACTAAAGTAGAAACGATGAAGATGTCTCATGAAGCTCGTTATGGCGCAGCTCCTTTTTTTAAATTTAAACTATGATTTATTTATTTTTTTCTCATTGCATGACCTTGTACACATAGCACTGATCTTTATCACAGGTTGCTATAAGCCAAAGAAAGTTATCATTGAATTTGCATCTATACTTTGATATTTGGAATCAAACTGATTTAAGATAGCCACCTCAGCTAAGTGGCCTTAAAAAAAACCACAGAAACAGATTTAACAGTCAATTTTTATAGATGTTAACTTAAAATGTGGTGTAAGCGGAGACTACCGTACTTTCCACCATATTAGTGGCATCAGTCCAAATATGTGTAATAAAATGGAGAAAAACATGAATAAGTCGCATCTTTTATGCGTCACCGCTGATCACCCGGAAACGTGAGCCGGTGTTGTGCCAAAAATCGATTGGCTGCCAAATGGCGTACGTGGGAGCGTGCACGAGAGGACTTCAACAAGACTTTAACACTTAAAAACAATTATTTGTTTGCTCAAAATTGTAGCAAAGGTGTGTCTCAGTTGAACTTTTTCTTAATAAATGCACTGTATTGGTCAAATCAGCTGCGTTTCAAAAACCGATTTGCGGTTTACTGGAGCGTTAAGCGATTGGACTCAATGTGCATTTCGTCAAAATTTAACAAGCAAACCACCTAAAAACAATTGTTTGCTCGACGTTATAGTAAAGGTGTGTCTCAGATGAACTTTTATGTAATAAATGCTCTTTAATTTCCACCACATGTAACACAAGTGATGCGAACGACAATAAAGAATCTCTGACATTAATGGTCAAATCAGCTGCATTTCATCTGGGCGGCGCGGTGAAATCCAGATGATTTGACGTTTGCGACAGGAGTTCTGGAATAAGACAAAGGTGGCTTTGTATGGCAAGCCAAGTGTCTCATTAATAGTCACTTTTACCTATTAATGAGACACTTGGCTTGCCATATTAGTCGAAGGTCCTCTAGTGGCTGAAAATGGTAGTGTTCAATATCTTCCATGTCAGAATGAATGAAATTGTCAGATCTCAGCCAAAAATTGGGTTATAAATATGGAAATAATAATAATAATAAGTTGCTTTGCTGTATAAGTTACAGGTATGCAAATTATGCAAAAAGATGCTACATATACAGCGAAAAGTAATCCCCTATCTTCTGAGCGCTAAAATATATTTTTTGATACTTTTTATAAATTAGAACACATGTTTAAAGCAACATGAAGTATTTTCTGTAATTATTGGAAGAAATGCAATAATTTAACCCCGTCAGAAACACCACAAAATGAATAAATGTGTACTGATTTCAATGAGGACACCTCCATTCCAACCATCACCACGGCTTCCTTGGCCACATGCACGGTGTGAAACCACTTTATGCATGTCTGCAAAAGTGGAATAAGAGCATAGACAAAAAAAAAAAAAAGCAGTGTGTCTCAGACACAGGCAAGATGCTGCCCTGTCTAGTAGCATTAAACACAAACAGCAAATTCAACCCGACGTCCGTCTTTCATAATGAAGATATTGATGATGCATGAAAGAGCGATATTTTTAGACACCCTTGTGTGGCAGCATCTTTCAAAAGAGGTTGGTAACACGAAGGGAAATCTGTAATCTTAGCTGAATTTGCTTCATTATGGTGGCTTCAATTGCAAACATACAGAGAAAAGAAAGAATGGGTGCTGGAGGTATAGGGTTTTCATTTCATCCCAATGTAACAGCTTGTCTCTTGGACGATATGTGGCATTACGATACAGGAATGGAACCAACCATTTTAGCAAGCATATAGTGGCGCATAATGCTATATATTAATTGTAGTTGCTTCTGTGAAATTGAGGCCAGAAGCTGTTCTCTTATTTTTTATGTTGGTGTTCCATTCCCATGTCACCAAAGCATATATATAAAAAAGACCCATCTTTTCCAAAGCTTTCCAGACTCTGCCAAGGCCTGATTTAAATGTATGCATCTGTCAGCTGCTGGAGAACCATCTCCTCAACTGGTTTTCTCACTTGCTATCCTTAATGTTGAATGACACAACCACGGATCAGAGCTGGAGTTTTAAAATAATACAACGTTAATGGCAAGAATAGATAAGTATTAACCCTTTTAAGTGACATGGGTAATATTATAGATCAAAATTTACAGTAGAGTACAAATTTTAATGGCACATGGACAAAATGAAAACTCAAAGGTAAAAAAAACACACTCACAAGCAACTTTATCAGGTTCACCTGTTCGACTAGTTGTTAACACAAATAGCTAATCAGCCAATCACACAGCAGCAACTCAATGCATTTAGGCATCTGGAAATGGTGAAGATAATTTGCTGGGGGTTTTAACGAGATTAAAGTGACTTTTAATGTTCCAGACAGGTTGGTCTGAGCGTTTTAAATGATGAGCTCTATAATCGTCAGTAAGATTTACATAAACGGGTCTGGAAAAGAGAAAGTATCTAGTCGGCAGCTGTAGGGTGAACAAAAATTGCCTTGGTGATGTCAAAGATCTGCGAAGAATGGACACACTGGTTTGAGATGATAGAAAGGCAACAGTAGCTCAAAAAAAACACAACCAAGGTCAGAATACCATGTCTGAGCACACAACATATCCAACTTGTTTGTTTTCATTCAGCATTTATTTATACAAGCTTGTCTCATTGAGCCACGAGGACTCATTTTAGAGGGACCTGCTACAGACAGAACATATAAAGTACAGACAACAATAACAATAAACTACAGTAAAATCCAGGTAAAGAAAGTAGTGTTATAAAACAATAAATCAGGGTGCTGTAAAACAAGGTAAAGTACTAAAAAAAACAGAACATATTTGGTTTCAGTTTTCTATTGACGTTATCAAATGTTTGAAACCCCTTAAAGAAATCAAGGTGGACAACTCCAGTTCCTGTTGCAAGGTGTTCCAGGTGCAGGAACTGAGTAGGAAAAAGCCTTTTTGCCAAGTTCAGTCCGCACTGAGGGAATGCTGCAGGTAATGATGTCCTGAGAGCGCACGCTGTAACTGCACTGATGATGTGACATGTGGAAGGAGATGTATGAAGGTAGCAGACCATGGAGGGATTTATAGATTAAAATGAACCAGTGTGAGAGCCTACGTATAGATAATGATGACAACTGACCAAAGACTACAGAGTTCATTGATGGTGCGGTAGTTACAACCAGTTATGAATCTTAGCGCGCCATGGTAGACAGCATACAACATCTGCAAGCAGCTGGCATGGGAATACGTGTAAATAATGTCACCATAGTCAATGTCCGGTAGGAAGGTAGCGGTTACAAGGCGTTTTCTGGCATTCAGAGATTAGCAAGATCTATTTCTGAAAAAGAAACCTAGTTTTAATTTCAGTTTCTTTATCAAGTTTTTTATATGTGGTTTAAAAGAGAGATGTGCATCGACTAAAATTCCCAAGTATTTGTAAGAATCTACAAAGTCAATAGGAGCACCATGCATGGATGAGATAGGAGTTTTTCCTCTCCAGATGAAGACTTGTTTTGCCGTTCAAGAAACCGTGGAACCAAAAACTAAACTGTGTAAAAAGACTGAAGAGATTGACAGATAAGGGTTATTGTTTTCATATTTGCCTGGATGCACACGTGCTGTGGTGATTATAGAAGTGTAGTTATCTTCGTCGTCAACAGATAAGACTGAAGAAGCCACAGCTTTATTTACATTCCACTTTTTGAGAAGACTGATATTGAGTTTGTTTTGAAAAGGGTTTTATCTGTGATCTGTCATGGTGGTGACACGATCACCTCTTTTTCTAAATCATCACTCAGACGATGGAAACAAATGCCATGTGAAAAATGCACTGTTACTTCAGCTTTTAGGTTTTATGAATGAACCATAACTGGAAAGCACAAAAATAAAGCTAAACGTTTTAATCAAGCCTGACATTTTTAATCATCAACAGTAATTATAGTCTGACTGATCAATTGTTTGTGTGTAATTCTAAAAAAATAAGCTTTAAGTAAAGGAAAATGGTGTCCTCTTCTTCCATATAGATTTATTTCTTGCTTAGTCTTTTCTTGCATTGGGAGTCCTCATTGATCTATCTAATCAGATGAGCTGGTGCAGTGATCAAATGTGTTTTGTTATTTTTATTTATTTTATTTTTTACAGAAAGGGACTCCACTTCTCCAGAGCATGGCGGATTTCAGACAAAGAATGGAGATGCTCTACTCAGAACCCATGTTCTTATGTGATTTCCAAATACATAGCCATCTGGACAAAGAGCCGACAAAACCCTTGGTCACGCTTGTGAATCACTACATAGTAACTGATAAATAAATATGACATTGGAAGCCCATCTCACTACCTGTCTTTAGCTGTGAATTCTCCTAAATTACAGTTTTTTATTTTCACAAATCTATGTTTGTAATTACTGTATTTTCCGCCATATACGTCGTACCACCCTGTAAGTCGCATCAGTCCAAATATGTCTAATAAAGTGGAAAAAGCCATAAATACGTTGCTTAGTCGTATACAATGCATCTATTATGTGTCATGGCTGACGCGTCATGTTTTTTACGTGTCACCACTGACTAGCCGGAAATGTGGGCTGAACCTGGAAATGTGGGCCGGTGTTGTGCCAAAAATCGATTGCCTGCCAAGTGGCAGCCGCAGGAGCGTGCATGGGAGGACTTTAACAAGAATTTAAGAAGATTAACACTTAAAAACAATTATTTGTTTGCTCGAAATTATAGCAAAGGTGTGTCTCAATCTAACTTTTCCTTTATAAATGCACTTTGACGGTCAATTCAGCTGCATTTCAAAAGTATTTTGTTGCCTCGGTGCTCCAGGAGTGCACAGAGGGAAGAAATCAGGAAGGAGGAATACTGCACTTTTTTTTAATTTAACAAGATAAGCACCTAAAATAATTATTTGTTTGCTCAACGTTATAGAAATGTGTGTTTCAGTTGAACTTTTACTTAATAGATGCACTTCAATGGTCAAATTAGCTGGATTTCGCCTGGGCGGTGCAGCGAAATGAAGCTCATTTGATGGTTGCTCCAGGTGAGCAGAATGAAGGTGGCAGTGTATGGCAAGCTGATTGTGTCATTAATAGCCACTTTTACCTATTACATGGCACAACGGCATGCCATACTACTTGAGTGCCATCTAGTGGCTGAAAATGGTAGTGTTCAATATTTTCAATCATAATGAATGAAAACGGTCATATCTCAGCCAAAAATTGGTTCATAAATATGGGAAAAATACATAAATATGAGGCTTAGGCGTATAAGTCACAGGGCATGTAAATTATGCAAAAAAAATGTGACTTATAGGCCAAAAAATATGGTATTTGCAGAGCTGAGCTTGAATTCAATTGTCCTTACAGTGGAAGAGAAAACCTAGATGGAGCAACTGAGGATTATTAGAAATTTACATTAGCCCTCCCTCAATGGAAACATGAGATTTAAATGCATTTCGTTTTTAGTTGTAGCGCTGAACTTGCGCTGAAGACGGAGATGCACTGCAATAAAAAACAAATGTTTGACTTGGAGAGCATGTGTTTCTGGACAATTCCTGGCAAACAGGCAGGACTTGTAGAGTTAAAGCAATAAGACAGGAAGTAATGAAAGTGTAATGAAGGGGAAATTAAAGAGAAACTACTCCCAGAATTTGCAATAAATTAAATTTATTAGTTAATGCATTAGCGTTATTTTCCATTACAACCTGATTCATCAGTATAGACATACAAAACCTTACCAGCAAACATTTTATTTAAGTATTGGGAAGAAGGTCCTTTTATTCAGAAAAGGGTCATAGGAAAATGTAATTGTGCTCCTATTAGTCCATTTCATGATCTGTACTGTTGCCACGTATGAAATATAAAACAGTATAAATGAATGAATGGTAAGACTTGTGGCTCTTAAGACCCATTTTTTACATTTACACCTGGGCTATGAACCTGTCCAATGAAGCAACATGTGGTGCTTTTATTGAACCCCTCCTTGCCAACTATGAGACGGTATTAAACCATGAAAATGGCAAGTCCCTTGGTGTGCACTTCAAATCCAGAAGCATCTGGGATCAACAAACACGTTGGCACACTCTAAGCACTCACAACATGATCAGCTACCACAGTTCTAAAAAAATAAGAATAGCTTCTTGGATTTTTTTTTCTATAAACATCTGGAGCTGAACAAACAATAAATAAACTCTTGTATGCTATAATGCCAAATGGTTAATGCAGGACAAATATTAATTGTGCTACAGAGATCCATCCCTTCATCAATTTGGGTGAGGTGTACAGGGAGAGGTGCAGTGGAGGCTGAGTATGGGCCTCCTGAGAGTTGCATCAGTATTTAAATGGATTTCACTCCTCTGACCTTGCCTCATAACTGCAGGACATTGTCACCAGAGAGCTCGAGACACGACGGAGAGAGAAAGATTGAGAAAATTACAGGCAGGAAAAGTGAGATAAAGACGGAATTAACATGAGTAAAAAAGGAAATAATTATTGGAGTTAGACGAACTACAGCATGTGTGCATGGGAGGAGCAAAAAAAATATGATTTTTTACAGAAATGGTCAACAGGTTAGTGGGTAAGCTGTGGGAGCATTCCAGCGCATGCCACATCAGAGTCTGCAAACGGCGTTACAGAGCTAAAATGGTTGCTGATGACATGTTGCTATATACACATTTACTTCAATGTGAGCATTTTAAACACATAAACATGTAAAACTTGTCAGTTTCATCTTCAAAACTGCCCGTCAGAGATGTTTTTCTAAAAGTTCATGTGTATTTGCACAAGACACAGTGCATTAGTGCATGTTTTTACTGCAGTACATTAGCTATTTTTGAGAATTCTTGGGATATAATTTGTTGACTTTTGCCATTTTGCTTTGAAATGTTTATATCGGAATGGAGAACCATTGATTACAGCTTAAAAAAAACAACGGAGTGGGAAAGATGTGTCAACTCAGGGTCTTTCTTTTCACTCAGAATGTCATACACAAACACAATCATTCATTTGTTCTTATAGTTGTTGCCGCTTGTATCATGGTCTTTACATGCCAGTGGAGAACACATTCACAAATGGGACCAGTGTCACTGCAGATTTAACAATCTTATTGCAGCATTAGCCTGCCAGGGTGCTGACAGCCTCACTTCCCTTTAAGGAAATAGCATGTTGATTTTATGTGTCTGTGAGACCTGAAGTGACCCAGGGCCAGTCTAGCCACAGAGAAAAAAAAAAAAAACCCTGACATACACTATAGTTGAGGTAGCCAGAGGCCTTGCTTTCACACGCACACATACACGTAGCCATGCACATACACAGCGTTTCTGCTTGGAAAGCAGACTTGGACTTGGAGAGCAAAGGGGGGGACTCAGAGGTGACCATCTTCTCCCGGAGTTACATCAGAATCGATTGACCCTTGCTCTGAGTTGTGGTTCAGAGAGGGGGCATGCAGGTGGTTTTCTCCTCTCTGTATTCTACTGCAGGCTGATCCAACTGTCTCTACACAATACTTTAGTTCTTCTTTATTTAAAAAAATGATTCCACAGAAAGCAGGGGTTTCTTATGATTAATGCTAACAGCATCACATGACACGAAGTCTCACAAGGCTTCTCATGTTAAAAACTGTCCATCAACAAAATAAAACAAAAACGCCTTTTTTTCATTACGTATTTTCCACCGTACACATCGCATCAGTCCAAATATGTCTAATAAAGAGGAAAATCCATAAATACATCGTTTCAGCGTATAAGTCGCAAGGCGTGCAAATAATGCAAAAAACTGCGACTTATAGGTAAAAAAGTACGGTACTTTCTTTGGTTCAATGATCATTGAAGCTGCAGCAGTTTAAACAAACTTGTCAGATTCTGCACTGAACACAACTGTGCTGTGGAGGCAGCTTCCCTAGCAGCCTCTGCAGCTACGTGTTGAGAGGAAGAGCCCCCTGTTCACACGGTGATTTGTCCGCTTTGAAGCTGAGTAAATAGTTTTTGTGCCTCACGTTATTCTGTTTACGTTGAAAAGATAAGTCAACCAAACTTTGAAGTATAAATTGTTTCCCATGAAGAATAATTCACTATTTAGTTAGTCAAAATGTGAAAAAAAAAAAAAAAAGCAATAAAAATAATAGTTTTAACTAAAAATATCCAGTAAACTGCTTGGTCTGACTGATATTTAAGATATGTTGAGAAAATGTAATTTTGCACTTTTGATAAGTATGGCACATTAATTAATTTATATATTTCATAATATTGATCAAATGGCTTCTCTTGATTAGGCATTTCATTTTGGTCTCTTGTGACAATGAGTTTGATTGGAAAGGACTCATTTATGGAAAGTACAAGTTGCGCCGCTAAGAATTTCTGTGTTTCTGTTCAGTGCCATGAGACGACTTCTGTTGTGACTTGGCACTTCATAAATAAACTGAACTGAACTGAATCGAATTGAATTGAATGTTGGAGTTGGTCTGTTACTTTCATTCTGAGGAATTGCTTTTGAAAACTTTAATTATTCTTTTTTTCTGGATGTAAATCACTTTTTTTGGATGATTGTTTCCTCTGGTATCAGATGCTGTGCAGCTGGAAGGATTTTTTACTGAAACCTTTTTACTTTTGGGCATTTGTTATGATGCGTAACCATGGCAACAAGGTGTTTTTTAACAACCAGGAGCAGCTGATTAACATCTCAAAGCTCAAACACCTCAATTACAGCCCAAAATCCCAAATGAGCTGAAAAGGAGGTGCCATGGATGAATTTCAGTCAACCTGGTGGCAGTGCTCGAGTACCTGACCGCGGAGATTCTGGAGCTGATTAAACTTGCCTCGTGACAACCAGGGGACCGGGATCATCCCCCGGCACCTTCAGCTGTCTATCCGTGGTGACAAGGAGCTCGGCAGGCTGCTGGGAGGAGTGAACATTGCTCAGAGAGGAGTTCTGCATGGTATTCAGGCAGTCCTGCTGCGCAGGAAGCCCGAGAGGCCCGCCGGATCTGACAGCAAGCTGGATTCAGGTGGACGGATCGGTATATGTGGCCAGATTCTTCAGGTTCACTGCAAAAGATCCTTCCTGCCCACAGCTATCAGTATCTATAACAACTCTTGAATAAAACCAGGATGATGAGCTATGACAACTCTTAATTTCCATTTGGGATTAATAAAGTACTTTTGAATTGAATTGAATAAAAAAAAAGCATAAAGGAGAATTGCCATTCAGTTGAACTTGTGTCAAAAGTTGTTTTCATAAAAATATTGTTAAAATATCAGTTTGTTCAGTGAGCCTTTAGTATCTCCTCTCGTTACAGCCCTGGTTAATGCACGATTAGCAACACAGAGAGAAGATGAGACACTTTGAGCAGAATGACTGCTCACTTTCCTGCTAATCTTTTTTTTTTTTTTTGCTTAGACTCCAACAGATGGAGGGCACAGACTGACACAGAGCCAGAGACACAGACTGGGGGAGAGCAAGGATGGGCTCGGTTGGGGGAAACGGGTGGAGAGGAACGCTGGTCCCCAACGAGGCGAGCTAACTGGGAGGAAATTAGGTCAGTGTGTTCCTTGTAACTTCACAGTGAAGAACAGCGTGTGCGTGTTGTGCTTGTGCACCCAGAGTCATACTGCACCACTACAGCAACAGATCCTGCAGGTCTGTTTGTGTGCGTGTGTGTTTTTGTGCACAACGCTTCACATTTATTAGCATGGGCGTGATTGTGTTTCCAAACGATATTAAAAATTGCATCTAAACCAATAACTTTTGAGGCCTTAATGTTTGATAAACCCAGAACCACTTCTGGTTCACCACTAATCCAACTGAGACAGAAAACAAGGATGTAACTAATCATAGCATCACAATCAGTGACATTATCATTCAGCGTGTGAAACAATTGAATAAAGGTTAGGTTAAATGTATCCCCATTTGGCCTTTCAGTCTTATAATACGCACTTTTGGGACTAATGGAGTCTGCTGTCTATTGTCCTCTGGAGGGTGAAGATGTTCCTCTTTTTGCACCTTCCACTGAGCTTTGTCTTCACTCGTTGTCTTTTCCTGTCTCCAGATCAGGACACGTCACACATACTATAATTGATATGAGATTTAGGGGGTATATTTTAATGTAATTAGAATCTTGATAATTGGACTAATTAGATCTAATTGCTATGTGAGAATGACTTTGATTAAAACAGGTTTCTCTCTTCAAATGAGAGAAGAAAAAAATAGTTGGGTGACATTGGTGAGATGCAATACAAAGCTAGTTGACAATAACCGCTGATGCATAAGGTTAGGCACGGAACAGGGGCAGGTTTTCATGTATTTATTTTCTGCAGATGACATTTATGATTCAGTTAAAAGTCACACTAGCAAACTTCTGTTTAGATTGACTCACAACAACTGGACTGAATGAAGGGATTTAATGTTGCACACATTGAAAAAAGAAAGGCTTGCAAAAGTTCCCCAAGCTGATCTCAGCACGTCTTAAAAAAATGGTGGATTATACCAAACACATATTCGTATCCCTTTTTGTTTGTCCAAAACTGACTCCGAGCTGTCGATACATGCAAGAAAAGTGCACAAAGCAATAGTGTATGGGTTTTATGGTTCCTTGTGTGAAGCTTCCTCTACCTCTTTTTTAGGCTGGTTGTTGCACTTTGGATGCAGCAAACGTGGAACTAATTTCAAAAAGTCAACTGTATAAAACAACAGCAAATGATGACCTGAAAACATTATGTTTTTGCTATGGATAAAGCAATGTTCAGAGTAAAAAAACGAATCAATTTTTACATGAAACACCTTTAAACGTTACTGGGTTCATGTATATCAAAGGCACCTATAGGAACTGTACGTATTGGAGTACTTTGAAAATTATTAACACGCTTAACCCCGGTAAATTTATCCTGCGAGCAGAATGAAATGCTTCTTATTGTGACTTTAATCTGAATGCATTGTGTTTCAGTATCTGTGTCATTCTTATCTGAAATGAATCTTCCTGTTTCTGAGTGTTTGCTTAATTATGCATCAGCCTCTGATTTGCACATTTGTGTCAGGGTGCCCCATAAAAATCCCAACGAGCTAAGCCTCTTGTGGCTCAATAGATGGCAGTAATATCCCTCAATCAGTGCAGTATGAATCCCCTTCGCACCTAAAACACATGAATATGCAGACATGTGCGCGCACACTTGGTGAATAAGCGCTAGGCACAAAAACATAAACAAGGATGCACGTATAGTCAGGAAGAGAAAGCTCTGAAAGGGCCAGAAGACATGGGATAAAATCGCAATGGCAAATAAAATTAAAAGATAAATCCATAAGAAATCCCTTTTTTCTTGATCTCTGCAAGTTTTCAGGTGATATAGAAAAGCCCTGAGCAAATCAAACACCACAGAGGGAGAGATGGGTGAGCGTATGAGTTGGAGACTGCCGCCTCTCTGCCTTTGTTGTCAAATTCAACACTGGCACTGTATCTTTCTAATAGTCTGATGAGGAGAGGGCAGAAGAGGCGCCTTCAGCTCCAAGATACTGTAATGTGTGAGCTTGTAAAGATGAAATCAATAGCAGCAGCACCTTCACAGGGCATCGGGGAAAAGCCGAAGTTCCAGCTCAATACAATTCGTACCTATAACTGACAGAAACGTCTCATTCTGCCCAAGCGGCTACCGCTCAGAGGTAAAAAGCTGCGCTATGAATAATTGTGGAAACCATTTAATTGTGTCTCTTTGTGAGCAGTCTGTGTTGTGGTTGTTGTTTTTGTGTGTGTGTCCACCCCCTTAAGATAGTCCCTGTGTCGTCATATTTGTTGGCAGGATGCTTTGGCAATCATTTGAATTCCCCAAGTATGTTCAGAAGATGTCAGGGAGTAGTCTCTGATCTTGTTTAATATGTGACCAGCAGCTACAAATTACAAACTCCCAGAAATGAGGAAACACGGGTCCTTCTTAATCTCCAGGGAGAATTCGCTTTATGTTTCGGTTGCACATACGCAAAGTCTCTGATTGTCTCACCCTCGAGTGTAGCCGTGCATCTGGGAATCTCCTCCCCTTAATTTAGCTTGCGTTCAAACAAAAACAAATAATTGCGACTTTTTTTAGTTGAAACAAGCAGTTAATTTTTTTTATTCAGGCTGTTTTGACGCTCCATACTGGATGGCACCTTGTTGCTTTGGACAAATTAAGCGTTGGGGTTTGAAATTCTCTCCATCTTGCACTGGTTGGGTTTTCATAATTCTGTTATTTTCTATTAAAATTAAATGCTAAAGGAGGAGGGAAACCCATGTTTTTCAAATATACTTTTCTAGTGCATAGGAGAGGAGAAAGAGCAAAGCGGTGCAATGAATAAAGCAACATCCTGGTTGTCGTTGTTGCAAATCATGCAACAGTAAGCTAAAAACATTTTAACTATCTGAAAATTCAGTCCATATTTAATCAGTTTTAGGCCTTGTTTACACAACAACGATTCAATGAAAACAGATTTTTTCCCCCCCATTTCTATTAACATGTTTTCATGAACACATTGTCTCTGTTTACACAGTAATGGTAGACGTGGAAAAGGCATAATTCCCTCGCCTCGCCACTAGTTGGCGCTATGTTCTTTGAAAACTTGAAACTCTAAATGCGCATGCGTAACAAAAACCATTCTACCTGAATGTCCCTACAACAGTCGAGATGGCAGAGAATAAAATATTTCTATAGACAGACGACGAGATTCAATTGTTGCTAACAGCCCTAGTTAGATTTATGAGTCAGAAGCACAAACAATACTTTGGTATCCGCCATTGTCAATAGTTTCTTCTTCTGTGGATTGTATGTTTTGCATCATACTGCACATGAGCCAGGGATTCCCTGACAGAAAATATCTATTTTGTCTGTTTACATGAAAATGGACACAGGGACATTTTTGAACCATTGCACTCTGGAACCCGTTCTCAAATTGTGCCTTCGTCAGAGAAAACATTTGCGATTTTCGAGTAAATTAACAGTACAAACGCAACGAAACTCTTCCATTTTCACCAGAAATCATTTCTGTGCAAACGGGGCCTTGGAATGGGTTCCAGAGTGCAATGGTTAAAAAACATCCCAGTGTCCAATGTCGTGTAAACAGAAAAAATATATATATTCTCTGTCAGGGAATCCCTTGGCTCATGCGCAGTATGACGCAAAACACAACGGCTTCCTACAATCCACAGAAGAAACTATCGACAATGGTGGATACCATATTGTTTGTGCTTCTAACTCATAAATCTAACTACGGCTATTGGTAACAGTTGAACCTCATCGTCTGACCATAGAAATATTTTATTCTCTGCCATCTTGACCGTTGTAGTGGCTTTTAGGTAAAACAGTATTTGTTACACATGCGCACTTAGAGTTTCAAGTTTCAAAGAACATAGCACCAACTAGTGGCGTGGCGAGGGAATTACAACTTTCCACGTCTACCAATTGCTGTGTAAACAGAGATTGTAATTAGAGTGTTTTCGTGTAAATGTGTTAATAGAAATGGGAAAAAATGTCGGTTTTCATTGGATGTTGTCGTGTAAGCACGGCCTAAAATTGTGCCAGAGAAGACATTTGCGACTTTCGTGTAAATGAACGGTACAAACGCAACGAAACTCTTCCATTTTCACCAGAAATCATTTTCCTGTAAACAGGGCGTTAGAAAAGTTGAGATCCAATTTGTCACAATTCACTTTATTTTCAGGATAGATTGAGGTTGAGTAGCTCTGAATTTGTTTCTCATCATTATTATATTCTAACAATAAACTATTTTAATGGGATTTAGGTAGGCTTTAGTTTAAAATCGTCCACCTAGTTCACAAATCGTTTAGGGCACATTTTGTTGTAATTATCTGTCTGGTTGCTTCCATTTTTAATAGTTTTTGTTCCATATGAAACACAAGCATTGTAGATACACTTACTGTAAAAAGAATGTGTAGCCCTCCATCTCCTCGGTGGAGAGGTTTTCCACTGAAGCTTGCATCTGCTCGTGTGCCTGCAGAGGCGGTGCACTTCTGCCGCTCACGCTGGGGCCGCAGCTATTTGTCTTCTTGATTGGCTTCTTCTGTGAGGAACAGAAATCAGGGAGAACACATACGGATGTCATTTGTAATCAAAGCAGGAAACGGGGGCCTTTGAATTTATCTTGGGGGATGCACGCGGCGACACCAACAGTGTGTGTGGCATTTTCGGGGACTTCACCTATATCTCACCAGCGCCTCAATTGACACGAGACACGAATGACGGCGAAATCGCATACGGCACGCCATCCTTCAAATTGAGTTCATTTGGGGAAACATGCATACAGTGACGGTGGCGTTAAGTATGTGATATCAGAGCAGCTGGCACAGTTTTTCTCCCCCTTCCACACAAGTCGTTTACTATCACCGTCATAAACACAAACTGAGTTAGGAAGTGGGATTTAATTTTTTTCACCAAGGTACTCACGAGCAGATAGTATTTGTTAAGCCGCCAACATGTTAACGGCTTGCTTTCCCTGGCCCTGTTCGCCCCGTCTGTGTTGCCCTTGGGTGGGCTTAGTGGCTTTCTGCTTGAAGTTGTGACATACACACTGATGTATGTTAATGAGATCCACAGTTGGAATAAGCCACCTCTCTTTTTCTCCTTCTACCTTTCCCAGTTCCAGTTTGTTCTTCCTCATCCTTTCCTACACTCCATCTCTCACTCTGCTTCTTCTTCTGAAATAAACTGGACCCAGGAAGTTGTAAAAGGCCAGAGTCCCATAAAAGCTCTATCCGTTTTCATAGGGCAATCTATGCCAAAGCAAGCTTGGATTCCAGAGTGATGATCACAATAAAAAGGTAGAAAGAAGCAAGAGGGAAAGCAGAGCGAAAAGAAACGCAGGAGATATATAAACCACAATGTTCTCTGGTGTCTTCACACAATAAATTTAATGCAATACCTTAAGAGGAGGGTTCAGTATATAGCTGGATTCCTGCCCCATGGGCAAAGTGGTTGCCTGGAGAAAATTCATTTTAATTAGGCCTACACTGCAGGTTGAAGGGCTGAAATCTGATCCCTTGTGCTCCCAGGCTGGGGCAGGTTGGAGATCACTCCACTTAATCATTAGACAACTGGGTTCAACACCACAACGTTTGACAGGTTTTAAAAAACGGGACAGAAAGGGGAAGAGAAAACATGGTCTGTGGAGGTTTGGGAGAAATAAAACATATCAACACACTCGTTTCTTTAGCTGGTCGCTGATTAATGGCGCTCCGAAGAGCTTCTGATGCATCAACAAAAGGAGGTTAGCAGGAAGGAAAACTTGTTGGGATGGAGAAGAGAGAGACAAAAGCAGGTTTGATGTTCACCAGCGTCTAACTACCTAAACAACAACATCAAAACAACAAAATGCCGCCGCAGAGGCACCGCGGCCGGGATGGACCAGCAATGCCAGATCAGCACAGAGTAATTTTACAATTACCACTTCAAAGTATGGCAGGTAACATGAAAGCTTTGATTAATTTAGCTTAAGTCTTCTGTAGCACAGGAAAAGGCGAATATTTAGATGATTTGGAGAAGAAGAAAAAAAGACTGGCGTTGCTGATTTCACAGAATCTGAGCTGCTTTGGCTTGTCAAGCAGATCAAAACTGGCTTTGAAGGCTGAGAACTACCTGTTAGTGTGAAATGTATTTTGACAAATCTCAGATAATAAGCCGGGGAGGCGTGTGTCTGTAGGGTCTGGAAAAAAGTGGGGTGGAAAAGAAACAGGAAAGCAGAGAATACTCATGTTTAGGGTTTGAAACTAGTCCCGGTAAATCTCAGCGTTACCTTGAAGTGAATGGCTTCCTCTGCTTTCTCCACACATGAGTCACTCTTTTTCCCAGTGTTTCCACAACTGGCTTCTGGGGAGTAATGCTTTCCTGCATCTCAGAAAAGAAAATGAATGTGCAGTTAGCATGCAAAACCAAAAAAAAGATGTTTATTTTTTGCATCGTAATCCATACAACACCGCTTAAAACATGTTAAAAGTGCAGAAATAGCCGGTTTGAGAAATTAAAATAGAGCTGCATGATTTAAAACATTCTGAAGCAAATACAAAATACTTTAAAAAAAAAAGTTATGCAAAATATACTTAAAATTTGGGATTTTTTTTATTCAACAAATCAAATAATTGTTGCACAATCTGCTCATTCATCGATTGGAATTTAGACCAACTTTATCTTTTATAGTCTTGTTTTCTTTCTTCTTCTTTGTTCACACAAAAGTATTAAGACATCTTGTTCTGCTTTCATGAAAGATGCAAATGCACCAAAGTTTTGATTTGTTTTCTGTGCAGAGGAGCCATTATTAACTGTCACTACTCGATAATTTCTGTCTCCACCAGAGCTGAACCATACATTAGAGCCTTTTGACACTCTAATGTATGCAATTGAAAACTATGAAATATCAAAACAGGAATGAAGTTGGGTGGCAATACATTTCCCCTTTCTTCCATTTATTGTAAAATTACATTTGAAGTGTTTTCCATCCTCCATTTTCCCTCCTTTTCCCCCCTATCTGTCTCACTTCTTTTGCTGTAATTTAAATGGTAAGCTGCCAGATGTGTGGCTCATGCTTGAAGTGTTGAGGATCTGCATTATTTAGCATATTAACATTCACAGAATTTAAAAAAAAGGGTCTCCTGCTTTGCCTGGAGGTTGTAATTAAGTAAACCTTAGCTTGGGATGTGTAAAAATCTCACTATGTGAAACTTTCCCCCCGATGGAACCAATCACATCTATATAATACATACGGAAAACTCAGGAAAGATATACATTTTTTTCTTGCCACGGGATTAAATATATCAGTAGTAATAAGTTAAATATAGGCCGCATATAAAACATCTTTCTGACAGCTAAAGTGCAGTACATGTAAATGGGGTGAAGAGTCTGCTCATCCCTGTTTTAAAGTGACTCTAAAATCAGATTTTTACAAGAATGGGTTTTTATTTACCATCACTCTGCTGGTAAACATTTAGAGCTTTCACGGGTGAAGGGTAATAAAGTTATATTTGCTCTATTCTTGGGATAAAAATATTTATTCTAGCGTTTTCTTGGCGTTACATAAGTGCAATCTCAACTGAGTGTCAGCATCGAAATCAGTCAAATGTATGAGTAGAAATTATAAACATTCTTTAGTTTAATATGGACATTTTTGCACTTTTAAAAGGTTTAAAGTATTAAAGTGACATGCAGAAGCAATGCCTTGAACATATTTTGAGAATTATTTGTTTAACTTTAAGCAAATAGTCAATTAAAGCCAACCGCGTGCATGTCCTTGTGCAGATAACCTGAGACGGAACAGCGCAACACAAGACAGTATTTTCCACACGTATACACACACTGCTACGTACAGTACGCACAAACCTTTCAGCCTCTATTAGCAAAAACAACTGTCCAAACCCATGGACTTGGATTCCCCCATGGATTTGCGTACTTTCATACCACCAAACGCACACACTCGTTACAGCAGGCCCCACTTGCTGGTGGTCAGATGCTGTGGAACCAAAATCAGTGCGGAGGCAGCATCGACAGCTCTGACAGCTAAGGGCTACGTCCGTGAACTCAGAGCACTGGAGCCGCCACAACTCCAGCCTCTCCGGGCACCCAAGGCCAACAATGAACTCCTTGTTATCCCCCATGTGCTCTGAGCTATGTTAAGACCAGCGCACATGCTCATCCAGCGCCGCGTCAATGCACCCACACACCGAAAGGCAGAGATATCAATGCAGAAACTTGCATATATGCACAAATATTTTCAAGGGTAGGAATATAAGAGTGTTGCTTACAAACAAAGTCAGGTTGAGTAAAGAAATTAAAGCCTTCGGGCTGTCCCTCTGTAGTGCTTGTATCACCATGTTAGTGATGGAACTGGAGCGAGATGCCAGTTCTTGCACACCTAGCCCCCTAATTGCCCAATGACTGGTTGAAATTTGCAGAAGTATTGAAGGTTAGCAACTCACAGATTGCCCCTGAGTCCATAACAGGATGCGGTGTTAAGGTTGCTACGATACTGCAACGATCCGGCGTTGCTTCACTCAAGAAAGTGCTTTTCTTTTAATCCACTGCATTTTAATGGCAGCAGCAGACCGAATTATAATATGTCCTTGTTTGTAACTATTTTAACATTCTTGCTTTTACATTTGTCCTTCGATTGGATCATTCGTTTTGCATCGTTGGTGCAAACCTATGGATTTTCTTTACATATCTTTGAGTTATATCACGCCTAGCAATAGGTAAATAACATAGTTTTATTTATTATTTTGCTTCAAAAGTTACTAAATATTTAATATCAAAGATCCTTTCTAATTCCTTTCTTTTCCTTTGTGTCTGTCCAAGAAATAAATCAAAAAGCACGATAAGGTTTGACGCAACATTGTGGTTGGAACATCAGATAACTGGGTGCGTCCTGGAGGGGAGAGATTCCTGAAAGTGCAGGGCAGCGCTCCAACCAAGACATTTTCTTCTGAGCTCAAGGGTAAAAGTACTAAAATAAAATTGTTAAAAGAAAAAACTATTAAAAAAAACAATGAAATAGTGATACAGTTTCATATGCGTGCTCATAGTCATCCACTACGGGCGATCAAGAAACAAGACGCTGATCTAATTAGTCATTTGGGTTCAAACAAACCCAGTGTAACTGGATCATTCAGCTAATGTGAAAGGTCACTAAACCCAAAGCGCCTCGAGCTAATCAGAAGCCAAATACACTTCATTATGCTTAGACAAGTCATCTGAGGTAAATCAGATTATTATCATAATTCATCTCAATCACAGATTTATACATTTACACAAAACAGCTTTCACGGCCGTCCTTTAAATCTACGATTACAACTTGTCAGAGGTATTATCTTTGATTGTTCTGTAAAACTTTTTTTTTTTTTTTTAAATGAGGATTAATTATTTTAAGCCCTCAGGAACGCGGACTTCCTGTCTCGCTGTCAAACTCTGCTTCGTGTTTTGTATCGGTGACAGGCGGTCCCCGTACACTGACTTGGAGACCAATGAGTACAATCTAGAGAGAAAGTGTCCTCCGCATGGCTCCAAACATGGAGGCAAGAAAGAGGAAGGAAACGTCTGAGGACTCCACAGTTTGACTAAGAACTGAGAAAGGGAGGATAATTCATCCTTCTTTTCCATCCTGAATTGGATTTCCATTTTTGGCTAAGTTAAAGTTGTCCGTCCAATCGCGCCCTTCAGCCTTGACGTATCCCTCTCCATCTGACCGCCATAATTCACTCCAGAGGTAATGCAACACGAACTGATCTGTATGCAAACGAGGCCTAGACGTCAGGTCGGCTTAAAGAATGGTGCAGATGAGGTGTTGTTCTGGACACCTTTTGATCCGTTATTTTCACTCGCGGATCAGGTTCACTTCCTAAGCAACCTCCTCACCTGGCTGTTCGTTTCCCTTCATGCTTGTGCATGTGCGAGAGCTTGTGAAGTAGAGCACAAGTCCCCCCGATAGAAAGTCTGTTTTCTCCCTCTCCTGCGTCTTTGGAAAGGCAGTCGGTTCGATGGGGACACTTCCCTTGTGGGCGTTAGAATCTCTGTGGGGGGTCACAGGTCAGCTAGCGGAGGAAGCGACAAGCTGTGAAATGTAAAAGACCAATTTCTTCCACATGTTTCAGTGCTGGGAGAACACTGCCAAGCTGTCAGCCGGCATCACGTTTAAAATGGGCCAGGGTGCTACCCAACAGACCTGTCACAACTCATTTGTAATTAAAAAGCCTGTGTGATGTTTAAAGCAGAGCACCCCAGAAACTTTTCAGAACTGTTAAATAAAGATGAGCTGTGCAAGAACGAAAGAAAGGAAAGGGGGAAATGGAGAGTATTAATAAAGATACTAGCCAGTAATATTTGTCTTACATGAATACCAATATACAAAGTAGATGGTGTCTTTCACCAGGGTTATAAAGTTGGAAAAGTAGCTGAAAACTAAAAAAATAGCTGTAGTTATGCATTGTAGTAACAGCCAAAGTGTTGTGTCAACTATGGATAAAGTGAGCTTGTTTCATATTTTTCATCACGTCATCTTTTGTTTCTTGATCTCCTGTAGTGGATGACTGTGACTATAACACATTTTCTCATTCCCATTGAAATCCATATAAACGAGTATCCGTTACATGTGATAAACTATTGCACGGTTTTCAATAATTCCTGTTATTACATATGTTTTTTTCATAAAATGCACTGCCAACACAAAGATCCAAACCCTCCCTGAAGTGACTGAGGCTTGTTGTTGACCGGTCTGTCCAACCAAGATGTGTCCTTCACCGCTGCCGTCTCCACTGAGACATTCCCCGTGTTTGTTTCCTTTAGTTCATCACAGAGAAGTTCCCAAGTGTGGTTTCTTATCTCTGCAAGCCTGAGCAGCTAAAAACTGTGCAAAGGTTTACCGGTATCGCTCTTCGTCTTCTGGTCTTCCAACACAGTGATTAGACTGAGCACACACAGGATGTGATGTCATTGCAGAGCAGTCTATAGTTTATCGAAGCATCTACTAACACATCACAGGAGTACCACACTTGATTTTATTGCCAATATCTAGGTGCAATGAGTAGCAAGCAAAAAAAAAAAACATAAATTAAAAGCAATTTTTTATTTTACAGAGAAATTAGATTTTTACTTGGAAAAAAAAAACAACACAAACAAATCAGCCGAACAAACGGACGATAATAAAAACATGCTCATTGATTTGTTTGTTTTAATTTAACTTTTATATCAAAGTTCATGCTCAATAATCAAGGTAAAAAATCCAACAAAGTTCAGACAGGTCATCTGGATGGTTTCTTTTTTTTTGTTGAGACGTTTCGTCCTTAATCCGAAGGACTTCATCAGTTCAAGAAGCACCACAAACTCAGTCCCACAAGCAGCACACTCACATAGTGGGCCAACCAGTTTGATGGTGACAAGATGGTTCCTGGGGTCCACCCTCTTCTCTGTCGACTCCTCTGAAGCAGCCATGGCCAAAGTGGTTCAAAACATCAAAGTTCATGCTCAGTAATCCAGGTAAAAAATCCAGTAACGTTAAGTCAGTTCATCTGGACGGTTTCTTTTTTTTTTGTTGAGACGCTTCGTCCTTCTTCCTTACCATATTGTTGGCGATAACCATCAAACTGGTTGGCCCACTATGTGAATGTGCTGCTTGTGGGACTCGTTGGTGGCACCTCAGACTGATGAAATCCTTTGGATGAAGGACGAAACATCTAAAATAAAAAGAAACCGTCCAGATGACCTGACTTAACTTTGTTGAATAACTTTTATAAATTAAAATTTTGGGGGTCTGCTGCTTTTTCATGTTTACTAAGTTGATTTAAACATTTCGTTTAGCTCATGGGCCTTAAACGTGCATTCAGCATCACTGCTACCTGTGACAGTGCAGGTCTTACTAAGCTAACTGTACAGTGAATCTCTTATTTTGGTAGATAATATCAAAAAGGAAGTAATCTTTTGTTAATGTAATGGTTCTTCTGGTAAACTTTGCTCTATCTTTATATTAATTTACCCTCACGCACATTCAGCCTACATTCTTCTCTCCCTACTCTTTTTTTTTTTTTTACATTAGGAAGACATTTCGCCTCCATTTTGGAGGTTTTAACTCCTACCTGGCAGAGATGAAGAAGAGCAGGCGGAATGAGCTGACAGGTGAACAGGTGAACCCTGGTGAGAACGCACCGCAGTGGGTTCGCCTGCGTGCAGGAGCTGAATGGGCCGAGGACAGAGCTGTGGCTGTGACGGGCGCCGGGGCTGGTGTGGCGGCTGGGTTACCTCAGATGGTCCAGAAAAGAGATCAGGCCCTGAAGATGTTCCAGGCGGGAGCCTTTTCACCTGAAACACAACAAACCACCGGGAGGTCTGTTAAAACTATGGATGAGTCCTATAAACATCTGCATGTATTTTATTTTTCCAGCAACTTAAAATAGTGTTTTAGTTTATATTGAAGGACTCTGGACTGCCCTGGAAAACAGCATGAGTGTAACTCCCTTAGAGTCGTGTTGTCAAAATTCAGACAACTATTAGTTATTTTCATTATAAGCTAAAAAAGACTTCATATGCACAGAAACATTCTGCATGCGTTGCTCTGTGCATCAGCAAAGACAAAAACAAAACAAAAAAAAAGCTGAGTTTCAAAGCAACTGCTGACAATTGTGACGATAGTGTAATCCAAACAGCATGTTCCAGTCGGAGGGACAGAGAGGCAAAAGGAAAAAGACAGCAAGCATTGTTCTGGATTTTAATTCAATTAAGATGTTTACTAATCTAATCAATGCATCAGCTCAGAAGCATCTGGAATTATTGGGTAAAGATGTGTTTTTGCTTTTTCTCTCTGGGGACAGTTTTCAGTTTCTCTGTAAATGCTTTTTATCATAGAAAACCCAAATATCTAACCTCATCCTGCCTTTCAAACCTCCACAATGAAAGGAGCGGGAGACACGGAGGGGAAATCACTGCTGTGCATTTATTTAAACGTCTTTATGGATTCCTCTATAACAGAAATACCTGGAATTAATAATGAATCTAAAAGAAAAAAATGATAGCTCTACACAGACACACACAGATGTTAATTACAGAATTAAAAACTGAACATATCACTCGCTTTTATCCAGGAATTTTAGACTAAATACAATTTATGGTATTAAATGATGGAGCTGCAGCTGTTTCGGTTGATGCATTTTTTCATGAAACGTTGCTTAAATATCTCTCAACATATCAAATGTGATTTTTTATTTTTATTTATCGTTAATTTATACAGGGATAAGTGTAAAGCATTAACGCATACAGTACACTAGGGCTGAACAATTAATTGCATTTGCGATGATATCGCAATATGATAAAACGAGATTTTCTAATCGCGAAGGCTGCGATTTGCCTGCTCATGTGATCTGGTTACGTGACTTGCGAGTGAGCGGAGCGCAGCAAAGCAGTGCAGGGAGCGGGAGAAGTCAACATTGCATTTTAACCGGTTGCACAATGGCGTCAGGCTCGACAGAAGCTGATACATCTGAAAGTTTGGCACCAAAGAGCGGCGGCACGTCCGTTGTTTGGAATTATTTTGGCTATAAAAAAAGAAGACGCTGCACAACGACATGTGCAGAACCTGCCTCGCTGCTGTTGCTACCTCTCGAGGTAACACCACAAATTTTTTATCAGCACTTAAAAAAACACCACAAAGAAAGCCATTTATGATAGTTGCATGGATAGAACGCCAGCAAAGTAGCAGCCGACAGGATCACTGACCGAACTGTTTGAAGGTATTTCTCCGTATGAACATAATTCGAAAGGGCACGTGGAAATAACTAGAACAGAGTTCATAGCGAAATACACGATGCCCATTGATATAGTGACCAAGCCTGGGTTTATGGCTTTGATAAACACAATAGATAAGTCGTGGTACAGAATGCCCTCGCACACACATTTTAGCCAAGTTGCTAAACTGGAGCTACAAAAAGAAACGCAGAAACAGAGTTGCAGCGGAGCTGAAAACAGCTGAACCAGATTGATTTATTGATTGCGTTAATTGAAAATACGAGAAGAAAACATTGAAAAATAATTGCGTATTAAATCAAAATCGCAATATTGAGGTAAAAAAAAATCACAATGTGTATATTTCCCACAGTCGTTCAGCCCTACAGTTTATAGCCTGGTAATTTGCAATGTCAGTCTGTAGATGGGCATTCAGCAACATAAAAATAAACAGCTTAAAATGCAGTTTAAGAAGAATAAAACAGTACAGTGTTAAAACAGTTCATCAAACAGAACTAAAAACTGATCAAAACAACATTATTATAATAGAGTTAGTTATAAACTGGTTCTCTTTCAGAAACGGCTTCAGTTGATCTAAATCAGAACTATTCAACTGACGGCCCATGGGCCAAATCAGGCCTAAAGGGGAGTTCAGTTCAGCCCAGCAAAGGGTTCGTTTTTAAATAAAGATAGACTTTAAACCATAAAACAATCATACTTACTGACAATGACTGCTGGATGTCCAGCCCCTGAGCCATTAGCTTTCAGTAACTGTGGCCCCTGAGCCATTTGGTTGAATTGCCCTGATCTAAATCGTTATAGCTGTTTTTGTGCTGTCGTCAATTAGTTAATTGTACTTTTTTGAAGGTTTCAATAAAGTTCAATACATCTTTCATATGATATTTTGCTAACAGATGAACAGTAGTTAATGCTAAAGTTTTATACAGATATCCTGTGTGTGTAGTACTTGGACTTGCAGGTACAACCACACCAACTTTTAGCACATCTGTGAAATTTAAGTTTATTTTAGGTCAGTCAGGTGGGGCAGCCATCTTGAAATTGATTGGCTTCAAACAATAATTTTTAGAGGGACATCCAATTATTATTTCCTGAAAGTTTCATTAAAATCCATCCAGTGGTTCATGAGATATTTTGCTAACTGGCAGACAGGGTGGACTGCAATAGCAAATGCCAATCAAACACAGATCTTGTACAGGCAGCTAGCACTCAGAACATAAGTGGGCGATCAGGTTTAGCTACAATCACCACATATTTTTTTGCTCTAACTTTAAAATTGACAGAGCTGTAGACATTTAATGTTAGCGTAGACTGCTTTGCTTTGGCAGCCATTTTGAATTTGATGGACTCCAAAAGTTAATCAGCTATAGATGTCAACGCAGTGATTACTTGTTAAACAACTCATAGAAATGTGTCCAGTTGTTCATGGCATTTCTTGCTAAAATTAGAAACACACACACAAACAAAAACATTATTGCCCTTTCACTTTTGTGCAATAAGCAAGCACGCACCTGAAAGTACAGGTTGCACAGCCAGTGGTCCAGATCGGAGGAGATGAGGGCTTCAATCTTTTTAAACTGGTCCAGTTGTGAGCTGGGCTCCCCCCTGAGCAGTGGAGTCCTGAACCTGGGTCAGTGAGACAGACTGGTTGTGATCACTGTGCATCCAGACACTTGATGGTTGAACTACAAGTTAATGTAAATAAAACTTTTTTCCCCCCTCTCAGTTTGTTGGAAACATTTGTTGTGATGTACTGTCACAAGTTAAGATAATGTACATACTTTAGCTTGGTCTTTCGTCTGTTTTTCCCATTCCAATAAAAAAACAACATTGTATAGAAGGTATTTAACGAACTAACCTGCCCTGCACCGGGCTGAGGCTCGGCCCGCACAGAGGAAATACTCCCCAGGCTAAAACAGAGTTAATGTGGCCGCTGTGCCGGCTGATGAGCTGGAATACTAAGACCATAGAGGGGGTGATGTCGCAGGCAGCAGGTAAACTCTGCAGACATAAAGACACACAAAGTATCCCACAGTTCAGGCGAACAGCGGCGCCTAACATACTGGTAGTTTTTTACTTTATTTCAAACTACTCGAAAGAGTTTCCTTTTGCATGTGTCTGTCTGTTAGTAAAATAATCAAATGAAACACTGAATGGATTTTTGATGAAACTGTGTATGACATAATTTACAAGGTCTGAGCAAAATTTAAAAAAAAAATGGTGGGCAACATGTATTCCTTAAAACAATGGTTCCTAACGCAGGTCCTTGAGGAACACCATCCTGCCTGTTTTAGTTGTTTTCTTGCTCCAACACACCTGATTCAGTGATTTAATTTAATTACTTCCTCGTGTTCTGCTAATCATCCATTCATTTAAATCAGATGTGTCAAAGCTGGGAAACAACTTAAACTTGCAGGATGGTGTTCCTCAAGGACAAGTGTTCGGAACCATTGACTTAAAGGAATGCTATGTCATTTTATTGTTTGTTTGTTTTACCTTTCTGCAAATTGCTAAACAGGCTGTGTAACAGCTAAGCACTGAAGGGAAGCTTCAGACTGCTGTTGTTGAATGAAATGACAGATACTGAATTTCACTCTTATCAAGGCCACCATAAATCAAACTGATAATATTAAGGGCGTTTTGCGTGAAGCAAAAATGTTGCAGGTGGTTAGCAGTCAGCGGTGAACACATGCATCCTTCTTTACCCGGAGAACAGTGTGTTTGCTTAAAAAATGAACTGACAGTGAGGTATGCGCCAGTTCATCCATCACTGGGTGGAAATATTTGATCCCTTTATTAGGTGTAATGGAAAATGCAGAGGACTTGTTCTAATGCATAAATTATGTGTGTCCCATTCACAGCCCCTCTGCAGATCCTGCATGCACCTGAGAAACGAGGGTTATCCGTTTGTGACTCAACATAAATATAAAGAATAACATCACAGATTGTAGATATTGAAGATATTTGTATAATTCATTTACTGGTGCTACTATGACCTGCATAAACAGGGATTTCTGCGTGTGCCTTCAGTGCAGATGTGTGTTTGAGTTGGACGGCTCGTGTTTCTGTCAGGTTTGTGTGAGAGGATGATGTGCTTTTTCTCACTTCCTCTGTTTACTAAGGATATTCCTTAAACCAGCTGTGGTAATAACTGAGAACATATTCCAAGGAAAAAAGCTAGAACAACCCTGGCATGAACTAGCAGGTCACGTCTTTTCTTAAAAAGTTTGTTACATTTTCAGCAGATGAAAACAAGGACTAATCTAAAAGCCTGGCATTCATTGAATACATATCGCCCGCCACCTTTTATTATGTAGCACTATAATGATTTTATGTTGAGAAACGGTTGTTATCTGCAGTAGCATCTACATCACAAGATGTCAGCCTAGAGTACATGTAGTGAATCACTCTCAGCTACTACCACACCAAGTTTTAGAGCATTATTTGTAAAAATTAACTGTAATATCAACATTTTTGTCCATCTTGAAGTGCTTTGGCTTTAAAAGTTACAGTAGAAGTATGTACATTTTTTCCTCTGTAAGTTTCATTCAATTCTGTCTACTTTTTCCATGAAAATCAAAAATCAAAATGAACTGTTGACACAATAAAAATATATATATTTTTTTTAACTTACGGTATATGCAATTTTTTAAAATAAATAAATGAACAAACACAAAAAAAACAAAACTTTGTATCATAAGGATTTTTACTAATAGGTATATTGTTGCAAGCACAAATAGCAGCAGCTAGCTGTAGCATTTCCTGTGTAACCTGAGATTAATATTTCTACTAGAATAACTGTAATATGTGACAACAATATAAAGATTTAATAATCAGAGTTATTACTAACGAGAGAACACAAACCTCTAAGCAACTTTTAAAGTTTTCAATTGTTGTTGCTATCTACACCAGGTAGGATATTAACTGTTCAGAACTTTACTTTAAAATATCTAGCTTTTGCTTTAATTAAACCATAAACATCTCATTCAGACATGCAGTCTGAACTCTTCTAAGGGGTTCCCACCAAGCTGCACATGCAAAACTCTACTGTTTCTGTTTTAATCCGTCCCAGACAGACAAAGCAAATGGCGACTGAAAAAAAAGTGGCGGAGAGATAGAGAGGAAGGAAAGGAAAAATAAGCTCCTGGCCTCCTCCTACCATCACTAATTCCTCATTTCCTCTGAGAAGGAACTGCAAGTATTTCTAAAACTGCACGCTACAGTGTGGGCAAGAGGAGAGAGAGGGGAAAATAAATCAGCTAAACAAGTAGTCCCAAACAAATCTGATCAGCCTTTCCACTGCTGTCAATGAGACTAACGACAGCTGGTTTGTCTATAAAGCGCAGCTCAGAGTTTAGGGAGGAGAGGAGGGAATGAAGAGTGACACGAGGCATTTACTATGCCTTACATAAACCTTTTTCAGAATCAGATCCCAGGTCTGCATTCAGTTCATGCCAGCTTTTACCCCCATCCTTTTTTTGTTCGATAGAAGCTGGAGACAATATTATGAGAAAGCTTGAGCTCAGTGAATACACCCACCAGCGTGCCGGCAGTGTCCACATGTGCAGAAAATGCTGCAGAAAGGCCTTAAAGAGTTGCCATCCTTACACTGAGCCTATATGGGATCAGGAAGGACACTGAATTTAGAGGCTTGTTTTTAAGGTTTGAATCTTTTGTCCTGCACACATCAATTCAGTGAATGAACAGAACCAAAGAGTCCTAATCCACCGGTCAATGTGGACCATCCAGAATAAATCTGTGGGTTGTTTAAGATTAGTGCTGCTTATATACAGAGGATGGCTTCCTTCATACTGAGAGGTTTAAGGACCGTTGTTATGAAATGTGGACAGATTTTATCTAAAATAATCCGCTGGATTTTCTCTTTTAAAAAGAACCAAAACAGGAAAATGTATTTATTCTTCTATTATGCAAAGAAAATGGAGGCTGGGATGTTTTAACGCTCATCAGATATAAAGTTTGTGCTGTGGTGCAACTTCTTTACTTTTGTTTTTTTTATCCTGTATCCAGCTCAGAAACAGAAAGGTGCAAAGAAAAAAATTGTTTCGCTTCATTTACATTTTTGCTCAGGTTGGTTATATGAAGCGACAGCTGAAATTTTAGCTCAATTTAGTGTATATCATTGGATTCATGATAGCAGGTTTTCTGCTTTTTGGCATCGGCGGGTTCCTATGTTATCGGCTTTTGAGGAAGACATCGGCAGCAGTTTCGGCCATGGCAAAACTGCCAAGTCTGTGTGAAAGTTTGGTTCGTGCTACGAGTACTCAAAATCAGCTGATTTATGAGCAAAACCGTAAGATGGACGTGATTTATGAGAATTACAGACCACCTGCAGCTTCTAGGACTCACCAGCATGTTGGAAATGACCTTTAAGGAGGCTCATAGCACGGATCAGTGGAATGCCCACAAATCTGGCCATTTTGGATCTTGAAAGTACCAGCAGGAATCAAGGTTGACAAGAAAAAACAGTCTGCCTGAAGAAAATTAACAATTGTGGCTTTTCTGAATCTGACTCCCCCGCTTGGCCTTGAAAGCAGGCCGACTGTCAAATTTTTCCTTGGACTACAGCTGACTAACATCTTATCAGGACTATGGCCTATCTGGAAGTGCTTCATGGACAAATCTCACCATCTTGACGTCAAATGTATATGTAACGTGTTTATAAATGTGCTTGCTGGTAGAGTTTTTTGATGTCTTAAATGGTGTCCTGATAGGACAAGATGTGAAGAAAACTTTTTTTTGTAATACCACTATCCATCCTCATGACCTTTTACCTTTTTCTATCTAAAACGTATTCTGATAAAGGATAAGAGGCTGCGCTCATTTAGCAGCAGCAACGTGCTCTCCGCCCATCTTTCGGACGACTGTACGAACATAATCTCACTGTATCTCAGTACAATGATAATAAAGCTTATTCTGATTGACGTTTTTCTAATTCACTGAGGTTCAGCCATCTTTGTGTGGGCTTAGGTGGAATAGCTGTGGCAGCCATCTTAATCTGGGTTGACTCCAATCAGTTACCACTTTCTGGGAGTATGATTCAAATCCAACCAGTGTTTCATTGAATGTTTTGCTAACAGTACGAACAAACAAATGCTTGCACACACATAAACATGGGCAAAAACATTGTCATTTTGCTTTCACCAGTTGAGGATAACTTAACTTTAATAAATAAAACTAATATATCATGAATAGACTCTGGATAAATAAAAGCATGTCATTGTCCAAACCTTCCTGCTTCATGGTTTAAAGTATAATCATAATTTGCATCAATGCCACATTTCATCACTAAACTAGAATGAGGTGACAACGCGTGTACCATGAACAGGCTCTGGTTAATGTGCAGATCGTTGTCGTAGAAGCGTCCCCGGTGCTCTGTCAGCTCTGTGGACACCACCCAGGTTTGCTGTTCTTTCCTATTGGACAAGGCCAGAGCTGGACCCCCCAGATGGCTGTGAAGGGCCACACTGACAGAATAGAGACCCCTGGGAAGTTTGTCTCTTGTGGCTCTCAGGCAGCACACACACACCTCTGCAGGCTGAGGGAGGCTCCCCTGGTTCTGTGAAACACAAAGTGCACTGACGACGTTTTGGTTGTTCTTTCCATGGAGGCTTAACATCCTACACTGGCGTAAACCATATTCTTCTTTTACAGATTTTTATAAAAATGCATACAACTAAATGTATTGAGCACTAATTCATTCGTAACCAAGTGTGCACATTTATTAGCCTATCAGTTAAATTGCCTGCGTGCTATTTTATAACACTGTACTGAACATTGATTGTTTTCTTCAGTTAGTCACAATTTACTACTCAAATAAGTTATTTATTCATACAACTGTAAACTCTGATGTTCAACATATTTGTCTAATAGATATGTTGCCACTACTGTTACCATGCTCTCTCATGCTCCACCCAGGACCTGATATCCTGCTACCACAATGATAAACGGCCACAACCTCTACTATGGAGTTTGTGTGTGAAAACTCAAGTCTGGTCGTCCTCAAGGGCTACCATCCTGCATGTTTTAGAGGTTTCTCTGCTCCAACACATCTGATATGAACCAATGGGTGATTATTAGACTTTACCAGAGCGTGAAGAGGTCATTCAACCGTTGTATCAGGTATGTTGGAGCAGAGAAACAAGTAAAACAAACAGAATAGAGGACCTGGATTAGGCACCCCTGCTCAAAACAACCATAACTTTCTATTGTACATAATTGGGAGCCCACTTCATCCTTAATACACACATGAAAACCTCACAAAGACCATGCATGCTCTGGATAATGTTTTTGTGCCCTAGTGTCATCATGCAGTGTGAAGGGGTCTTAGTCCTAACCTTACATTTTGCATGTTCGAACCAAAGGAAGAGTGAAGGTGTAGGGATTTCTGTCTCTTCAAAACTGAAAAGTTTGAGAGATGCACTTTACATGAAGCTTCACTTGCAAATGCACTCTCAAATGTAAGTACTGTCTCGTTTAAAAATACTAGCATAAAAGCCAGGGTATAGTATCATTAGTTGCATTTATTGTATAGCGTCTGGTACAGTCAATTATCCTTAACGAGCATAAAATCTGTGAAAATGTAGTTATTTTTCTCTGTTTATTCAAAATAACTTATTGTCCACCACCAGTTTCACAGCTCAGATATTGACATTGACATAAAGTACATATGGGACAACAAACGATGTGTCAACTTCTTAAAGTGAAATATTTTAACCACTACTCTTTATGACCAGATAGGGGTAGGGATGACATTAGGACTCAGCCAGTGATCTTTATTTTACTGTATCTCCTATATATTTTATTTTATATGTTTGAATTTACCTTATGTTAACCAGCTCCATGCAGACAAATGTATTTATTTCGGTTGAGTACAACGCTCAGTCTCAGCCAGTGAGCCCTGTGACTATACGTACACCCTTTTTCACTGCATTCTAAAATTGTCTATTATTGTCTTCAACTATGATTATTCAAACCCTTTACACAGAAACACAACGCGCACATTCATCTTGCAAAGACAGTGGAGTGGGAAGTGTTGCACCCTGCAGCAATACCCCTCGATCTCCCTACTGCGAACACTTTTGGATACCAAAACAACCAAAACATTATAGGTAGAAGTGAAATTAGTATAATTGGTGGCAAAGCGGTTTATCCCACATGTCTCACGTTTAGGAGGAGGCCTCAAAGCTCCCACACTGGAAAACAATGGGAGTCAAAGGGAGAATAAAGATGCAAGGAGATAAAATTAAAACATTTCGCTAATGCGTCTAATTTGCAATGTGTACGACTTTTGGAATTATTGTTTTTATCTGGCACAAGTGCGTGCACAAGCTTCATGGAGGCAGTGAGGACAGCAAGACGAAGGTAAAAGGTGAAGGGAGCCAATTTTCCATATCAGAGGTGGTTTGTTTGCCCCAAGCCTGAGTTGTGCCTAAAGTGCCATAACATTACAGCACTCCTACAGATGAGATCAAAGACTCCAGTGAGGGATCCTCCGTGGTTTTGCTGGCAAGCGGCCGTCCTTTCACTGAAGCATCTTTTCAGGGCTTTCCACACATTGACTGATCACACAAAATGCACTCTTAATAGAGACAGGAAATGCCACGTACAAAAACTTCCTTTCTTTCTAAGTACAAGCTAATATTCAGAGATTAAGCTTTCGTGTTAATTATTTTCATTTTAATTAGTAAATCTTAACTAACAATGAACATTTACCCTTAAATTTTTTTTTTTTTTTTTTTGGCTTCAGAACCAAGGAGGGGGTGAAGAAAAGAGAGAATAAATATGACAATCTTTTTGGGACCTCCAGGCAGGATTACTGATGCAGGCTGCCTTAGTTATTAAACACGTTCTAAATTAAATGCCTCCATGAATTTTGCACAGAAATATATTTTCATAGTTTTGCATGCCAAATGTGACATTTTATATTTCAGATTCATCTCGCTGCAGTAATTTTCAGGAAATGTCATACAAACAAAGATTTTGTCAATTACCAAAAGAAATTACTATGCGTGGTAGGTTTGGCCATTGCTTCTCTCTTTCTGTCTTTTTCTTCTTCCCTCTCCCTGCGTTGCCCCCTATTCTGCCTGTGCTAGTTGTTTCAAGTCAGCAAGCCATAAAAAATCTTTATCTCAGTGAAACACAGCAATTTGGGAGATAATCGAATGGTGACTGGGGGGCACAAACGCCAGTCTGAGGAATTATACCACAATCTCCCCTGCATTTACAACCTTCCTCAAAGCCAGTTGTCACCCTGGAAGGAAAGCCCCCGACTGAAGATTCATTACATCTTTAAGCCAGCACGGTGGCACGGCAGACTCATCCCCAGATGCAACACAACAGCGCACTCCTCCCACAGCTGGTGATGCTACGGCTAAAACTGCACTTCTGCTCCCCTCACTTCTTCCGTTTTCCTCTTTTGTCTTATGTCCATCGTTTAAGGCTCTGTTTTCCACCTCCTTACGTATATTCCTTAAACTGAAGACGCCGCTCACTCACACACAGTCGGAGCATATTGTTGCACGAAAATAATACGGCTGCATAGTGCTAGTGTGTGCCTCTGTAAAGATGTATGCAAATGAAATAAAATACAAGAAAATAACAGTATTTAATTTTCCATTCCCTCACAAGTCTCATTCCTTACAGGATTTCACTTAGTTGCATCATTGGGCTGTATTTTTTTTTTTTAGCAAACAAAACTTGTCTTTTTAATAATTTATAAACAACTCAGGATCAATAGCTTCTCTTAAAGATCGCAGATCGAGTCACTTCCTCTGCGTTTATGCGTTTCCTGTTTCCTGTTTGTTTCTCAGTCCACCGTCATTGCAGCTTACCTGCCGTGACGCTGAAGTGAAGCATTCTGGGAGTTCTGTCATCTGGCTTATTTTGGCCATCGCTTCCTCTTGACCTTCCCCAAGCGCTCTGAATGACTTAGCATCCATGGTTTTGCTGCAAGTATTGGACAAAAAAAAATTCAGCCTCTTCGAATGTTATCAGTTCATTAAATGTCCGTTATCAGTTGTTATCATCCCCATAGGCATGGGCGGCTGTGGCTGAGTGGTTAGAGCAGTAGTCCTCCAATGCGAGAGTTGGGGGTTCAATTCCACCAGCAGTCTCATGCCAAAGTGTCCCATCAGTGTATGAATGTGCTAAAGCACTGATTTGTCTTTGTAGAAATATAGTAGAGTGCTGTATGGGGTAAATGAGGCACAGATTGTTGTAAAGTGCTTTGAGTATCTTGATAAGATAGAAAGGTGCTATATAAGTAAAGTCCATAGGTTGTGTTCAGACTGTTCCTCCTCTGCCTCCTAGTAGGTTTAAAGGTACGTTCTTATCACTGATAATATGGAGCTTTGCGCGCATGTAAAAGCAGAAGCTTTTTTGTTGTTAGCTTTATTTAAAACCTTTATTTATAATTTACCTACTACTTTTAAGCTGGACATGAAGGATTTACTTGAAATGAATTCCAGATTTAACAGTCATGTTGAACTCGGTATCTAAAAAGAACTCACGTAAGAGAGGATATGAGGGTTTGTTGTTTTTTGTTTTGTTTGATATGAGCGAAATTCTGATCAATTCATACATTACAGCAATATGTAAAGTACTATAATTATGCTCAGATGTAACCCTTAACTTGAACCTTATAAATCTGTGATAACCTACTGAGCCTGCTAGGAGGTAGAGGAGGGACAGTCTGAAGGATAACAACCGATAACGTCCATTTAATAGGTGATAACGTTCGAAGCGGGTGAAAACATTTTAACTTGTAAGTCTCTGTTCAAGTAGTTTACCAAAATGTTGAAATAATGCAATCCTAGTTCACACTGTAGTTGCAACATTGTGGATAAAAATGCCGCCTGTTAACAAGGACGTGCATTAAAGATGCATGTGCTTGCCGTATAAACACTTAGACGACATGCACAAAGCGAGAGCGGCTAACCGTGTTAACCGCCACCTGCATTTTGGCCCCTCTGTTCCACTCTGAAGCCAACAGGAGCTCAATCTAATAACACCGCACACACAAAACACTTTCCATTGTGTCTCTCTGTCTCGGTGTCTCTCTGCGCCTTTCCTCGGTGTCGTTCTCTTCCTGCCTTTCAATCTTATCAGTGGTAATGTAATAAGCGGTTGCTTCACTCTGTCTCCTCGCCACCTCTCTTAATTCCTCAAAATAAAGCAATATCACAGGGGCCCTGGCCTGCCTGGGTCTGGGGATAAGATGCTTGTTAAAGGAAGGATAATTCAGCAAATAAATGCACCGCATCAAAGGCAGCCACTGGATCTTTCTTTCTTTTCGCTCCCTCCCCTCTGTTTGCCTATCAAAAGTATTACATGTGCTTTCATCAGTTCACAACGAGGCACAATGTGCTTCCTAATGCAATTACTCAACCCCCATTAAATCAGAAGCTGTGGTAACAAATGAATTACACATTTGCTACCAAAACCACAAGTCAGCTCTGTGTGTCTCCTTTTATTTTATTGTATTTATTTATTTATTTTTGTTCATAGGCATGGGGAAAAGTGAAATCATTTCTCATTCAATTTCAGGCAGATGTAGCCCTGGGTGATGCAAAGAAAGTCTCCCATGTCTAATAGCCACCCACTATTGATATCAGAAAGAATTTACAGGGTTCAAAGCTGTCAGAGGAGGTCATCTCGCTAAACTCTGAACCACATTCATCTGACAGGGCTGGTGTCCGACTCTCACCCACCCATAACGAAGCCCGGCTCGACGTAAAATGCTGATGTATACAGTGGTTTCCTGATTTTATCGTGTCAGCCAGCGTGGAAGTCCATAATTACTAAAAACTTAAACATGCTAAGCTGATTGCCCGCGGGGTTCTCGCCACAAGATGTGATGTCTGACTAAAGTGGATGGAGCAAGAATTGATGCACCTCCAAGCCCAATGACACAGACAGGTTTCTGTGCCCTACAGCCATATTACCCACAATGCAACGCCCGCTGACAAGAGAAGCCTTGCAGAGGACATATGAATTTCGAATGTCAGTGGGAATATGAATGGTTTTTCACACAATTAATAATTACAACCTAGTGACATCAATTTTAAAAATGCAAAGAAGTAAAAATGGAGCTGTATTTACCCCTGAAACAGCGTGTTCAGCCTCGGGTGTTGCCTTATTGTGTCCTCACAGCCTCCCTGTAAACTGGGCTTCTATGGGAAAAATATATCAAGTTTAAAAAAAAAAAAAAAAAAGTTAAAGTTTTAATTTCTCATTGTCTTTTCTGAAGGCTTAATTCTAAATGTAAATATTGTAACATGTGAATCAAGTTTTTTTTCTTTTAAATTGGTATCTTTAAAGCTTCAAAATTAAACATTTTTCATGTTAAATAACAAGTTGATTGTTTTAGTTCAACATAGATAGCCTAAAAAAAACATTTAGTTACAGTAAAAACAAAAAAAACTGAGAAAACAAACTTTGTGATTTAGTTACAGTGTTAATGACTTAAACTGATAGATCCGATCTTTTCAAGTCCAGTTCTGTACAATGATTATGAACAATTAATATCTTACCTGTTGTAGGTAGCTCTTTAAACAACCTCGGTATTAAGAGTTTAACTCCAGCCAGATAAACTAATGACTAATCTGAGCAGAGCCAAGATGAGAATGCAATCTGTAGATCTTTACATCATCAGCATAAAGTTCACACATTACAGATATTCCAGCAGAAATATTTAGACATTCCTGTCAGTGATGCTGGATTTTGAACGAAGAACCAGATCTAGAAAACAAGCCCACATGAAGCGACTCGCCATACCTGCTGCCTCCCAATCAAGAACAGAGACCACTTTATACTTTATACTTTATATGAATCATTTAGTGAATTTAGCATTTAATGCTAAATCTTTTTAAGGCTTGCTGTTATTTTTACTTTTATTTGTAGATCTGGGAACATGGTTTCCTTCACCCATTTGTCAATCAGTTTAGTTTGGCGGTGCAATTATTTCCCAACTCAACCATCAAAAGCAATAAGTACTAACCAGTCAGAGGCAGTTTAGTGGACATGACAAACATGAGTAAACCTAAATAAGCAATTACACTTTCACAATGAAACACAAAGATAATATGTTTTCAAGAAGATTTTGGGAAAAGCAAGCCCAAAGTTGCAGTGATGATGGTATTTGCACTTGTACATTTGCATAAAAATCTATATAATAAGCCAGTAATGATAAAATGTTTGTAACTTTTCACAGAACTCTATTTGAAAAAGAATTACCTGGAGTGAAAGCCATAAATAAAAATGTTGCACTTGAGTTTTTATCCTGTTTAGCGGGTCTTACCCTATCGTTGCCCCTGAAGAAGGCCATTAGTCTTTCCTTCCCGCTTGCCCACTCTCTCCTTTTCTGGGTTCCCTTCTGAGCAAGTTGCTAAAAATACATGCAAACACAAATGCACACTTTCTACGGATGCCACTTCGTGAAACAGTACAGTGCACCATAATAGCAGAATTAGGCACGGGGAGTAACTGTAATGCAATCTCCAGGCAAATCAATACCAAGCCAGACCCTAAAGACATGTAGCATTTGATGGGTATTTCTGCCAGTTTTACATTCAGTCAGCACATTCACGTCCCCCATTTAAACTCATTGATGCTGCTAAGTGACAGTGTGTTCCTGCCTTTGTGTTGCAGAATAGAAAAAGCCATAATTTTTTAAATAGATGGGAAATCTCTGGTGGATAATGTACTTTCATCCAGAGGTGGGTGTGGAAACACAACGTATATACATTATATTAGAAGATAACACTGATCCCAGCACAGAGAAGTATATTCTACTGATTATCCAGTTATGAGAAGATGAGTCAACTGTTGCAGTGACTTCCAAGTAACATTGGAATACTGTCGTGCATTTTCTTCCATATTGCATGTGATCTCTATTCATGTTTTTTTTTTCCAAATCAGATTATAGCTAAAAATACAGTGAATAGCACTTCTGCTTCCTGTTTACATATGCAATGATGCCTGTGATTCCTTGCTATCTAAATTTCCCAAGACAATGGAAACTCAGTGCTTCCAAAGCGCTCCCATTTCTCTTCAGACTGGGAGAATACAAACATATAAACACTTCATTTTCTTTCAGCCAAGCATCTTAAAGCTAGTTTGCAAAATTTCTATTCCTCTGATGGAAAATAATATGTCGTCATGCTCTATTTTCCTTTGAAAGGACCATAAAAGTGGTAAAGAACCAAGGAAATTCAGCTTCTGTCAGAGACAAATATGCATAATAATAGACAACAAAGTTAAAAGGCAGAATAAAACAGTCTGCAGATAAATTAATTGTGCGGGAACATTGAATGTGGCACAGAAGAGAGTTGAAATCCATGATGAATAAGTAATCTAACCTCTGAAATACCTTGAATCCACGTTGAACAAAAAGACATTTCACAGCTGAGATTTATACCATCTTCCATGTAAATGACTGCAATTTTATTTAGAGCTTATAGAGCGAGAAAGAATAGAAACCCCAACATGAAACAAACCAAAGAACAAAAGTATGTCACACAAACTGACGTCTGAACAGACAAAAACAGACAAATGTGCGTGCGCACACTCCGTGTCCATTAGCCAGAGCACTGATACACAGCATAATGGACAAGGCTGATGTGCTGGTGAATATGGGATGATGACACAGATATTCCTCTTTGTAGCCCTGACCTGCTGCAGTGAAAGGCTGCCAAGCGTGATCATGTCAGGCCGCACGCGCTCCCTCAGCTGCTGGGCGTAGCAGGGGATCACTTCCTCAGCTGTTCGCGCTGCAAGAAATAGCTCATGGCAGCAAAAACCTTGTAACATTTACCTACACTGGAATATTACCGCAGTACTTTGTATCGACTATTTGGCCTTTTAGCTTGTCTTGTAAAATAAAACATAAATAAATAAAAAAAAGTTGTGTTAAATTATCTTTGTGAAACAAAAAAGTAATTATATTAATGGTAGACTAGCACAAGAAATCAATCAAAGAAGCAAATTAAAGGATAGGTGTACTTTTTACAGTGCCCTCTCGGCCCATTACTGTCCTCCCTGTTTGGAGTCCGGACTCTCCTTCCAGCCAAACAATCCCCTCAGCCTGGGTTTTGGCGGTGGTTTGGGTCTGGGAGGGCCCAGAGCCCGAGGCTTCACCACCACTGTGGAGCAGCGGTCGCCGCTGAAGCACCAGATCACCCGCCTTCACCTCCAACACCTCCTCATCCCTGGAGGCTCGCAGTGTACCTGGAAAGATACGCATCAGTGAGTATGCACACACACACGCGCGTGCACGTCAGCACGTGCACTCACACGCTGATAGATGAGCATACTTGAAAAAAATGCACAGAAATGTGTATTTTTGTTAAGACAGAAATACAAAAATGCCAACTCAAATAAACAGACATGTGAAATGCACGATCTTGGACCTACGAGAGGCAGAATTAGAGTTCTTCTAACAATGGTCACTTATAAAAATGTATCAGTCAAGTCCATAATTACAGAAATATTAGTTTTATACTTTAGCTCAAATATAGATTAGACTGTAAAGTGTCGAGCAAATAATGGAATATGAAATTTAAGCCATAGAAAATCTCAGGACTGACTACAGAGGACATTAGAGTAAAACTCCTTTACGTCTGTTTAAGCTGATGGTGAAAATCTCATTAAAGAAAATGTAATTGTTTATATATTTTCTTTATATATATCTGTCTATAACCATTCTTTACCTGTGTATATCTATATTGCATTGTTTTTTTTGTTTTTTTTAGGTATGTTTTTAAGCGTGTTTGCACTGAAAAAGGAGTGGCTCTATAATAATAATAATTATTATATTTGAAAAGCAATTATTATATAGATAAAATAAATATTCACAGACTGTAGCTCCAACAGACATGTATCTGAAAGTCTGAGTTGTGGTAGCTCTCAGGACTGATAGAGTGAAACTCCTTTGTGTGTTTTCATATTTATTATTTCTCTCGTCATGGAGAAAAGTTGCTCACAACGATGAGCACATAATTCAGCAGCTTTCATGATTGACTCTTCCTCTCAGCACGTAGCTGCAGAGGCAACATGGCAATGAAGGAGTGAGCAGTTTAAACTGCTGCCACACAAACAGATTAAAGTGGTGGAGATATCTTATATCTTGGGTTCACCAAGCAAACTCCTGAAACAAGACAGTTTTTATTTTGATAAAAAATCCTGTAACTTTTTAATCTTGCAAGATCTCGTGCCTTGAGAAAAATAACTTCCCTCTTTTGTACAATTTTTCTACATAAAATACGTCTTTGTGTAATTTCTATACTTAAAGAATTATCTATATCTTGTTTGCGCCGTGGGTTTAAAGTGTTAGTGTTGACTGTTTTGTAAAAAGTATTCTTTTAAGTGTGCACTCCATCATATATACAAGCCAAAGTTGCGTATTTTATACTCTATTTTTTATAATTTCTATTTTATAATTCCTGATTAAGGATTCAAGGATTCAAGGTTCTTTATTACATGTGGTGGAACGAAATTGTGTACACAGGGTCTCAGTTACATCCAACACAAGTATAAAATGTTAAAGAAAAACAGTAATAAGAACTAATACATGAATTAAAAAAAAATGTTAACTAGAAATACGCTAAGCACTAGTAGGGCAAGTGATGCAGAGACAGGAAGTAAAAAAAATAAAAGCTTCCCCACCAAAGTAAATTCATATACCAGGAAAAGAAAAGTACATGGACAATAAAATTTAAAAAAGGATTTGGGATGAAATATAAACTAACATATACAAAGTACACACACCTGTTACATCCACCCCTTCTATATTTCACCAAAATCCAAGTCAGTCAGATCAATTGTACAAACCCAATACTTAAAAAAAACTGGCACATTTGGAGAAAATTTGGCACATGGTTGCCTTACCCAAGTACAGCCTTCAGCTTGAGAGCCACCTGCAAAGCAGGTTCAAAAAACATAAGTTTGCTCAGACCTCTGCCCTGCTCAGATCAATACGATGCCATTTACACCATACAACCTGTGCCACTTTCAAACCTATGAACACAAGATGTCTATATAAAAATATATATATAATAACGTCATATTAATTGCAGAAAACCAAAACAAATACTGCCAGAGGCAATGCTAAGAGATCTGGAGCTGACAGAATAGATTTCTCCTGAGTAGTTGTTTAAGGAATAGAAACATTAATCTACAGAACTGGTTCTTGTTTGTCCTTGTTGTGAAGTATACGAATCTTTGTGGCGTGGTGTAAAATCATAAACCACAGTCTGAGAAGCAGATGCTCAACATCAGCATCCGTTCTGACGTACAGCAATCCTGCTCTGTGCAGCCTGTACCGGTGGGAGGCAACCGTGTAACTACACAAGGTAATTGTTTTGAAGTCTATTGTATCTTAGTGAAGTGCTAACTGGCAGTAGCACTCTAGAACAAGGGGTACAGGCGCTCTCCCTCTCTTTTCCAGTCACACTTGCCGTCACTGTCTCTCAGCCTATTGCGTGGAATTGTTAATCCGAGATCCTCTTTCCATTCACTGTGGGATTTTATGAACATTCCAAGACAATGAATAGGGCCACTAATCTCAGTAGTACAGCTAAATCCAAAACAATGGCAAATAATGCAAGCCTGCTCAGTTCTACCGTGTTGTAGCGGGCCTAAACCCATCACTTGGGCTCTGGAATTACAAGGGAGGTGTGCATCATGTCAACAGGATCTGGTACGACTGTCTTCACCAAGAACAATGCTAAGCTTTATCCGTCTCAGCGTTGCCTCCATGTGTTGGGATGAAACTGAGCTAATGAGAAAAAGCACGCCTACTGTGAGACAATAGCTGTGCTTGGAAAACGGTAGTGAGGGTCCATTTCTGGTTGGTTCATTGTTCCACGACAGCGCTGCTTATAGTGTTGCATCTCATCTTTGTCTGACTTTTAGTGTGGTATCAAATTTGTTTAGTTTAAGTATATTTACTGCCTACAGCTGAAGGTGATGGCAGACATTTTCCCCCACGTTTGTGTGTCCATGTGTCTGTCTTTTACCAAAACATCAGATGAACCAATGGATAAATCAAAATGAAACAGGCAAAAACTGATCATTGGATGAACAGCTACTACTCATCTCTGATACTGATAAACGTATTAATGTTTAGAGTCAACGTGATTCAAAATGGCTGCCACAATCAACTGAGTCTAAAAGGCACAGAAAAGCCTATGAGGACCAACACTATACAAAAATGCCATTAAAGCCAGGTGACAAAAATATTGGCTATAATTTAGTCAATTCTACAAATGTGCTCAAATTTAGTGTTGGATGCAACTCATTGTGGTAGATTTTTGTTTCCAACTTTAGTATCAATAGTTGGGCTGAACCTTGTTAGCCTTTTTAGCAAAATATGTCATAAACCAGTGGATGAATGTTAACGAAACCTTCAGAAATCCATGAGTGTACATCTACAACTTAATACCTTTTGGAGTCCGATGCTATGAGTCAACATTTGTTGGACATTTTTTTCTACTCTTACCAGCTTTCAATGTATTATGAATAGATCTGAACAAGAAAACACATTATTTCAATCAAATTTTGATCACACAGAGAATAATAAATAAAAACTGAACAGAGTTACACGGTCAAGCAACCAACGGGGTACATACCAGGTATGTCTACAAACGTATCATCTTCATCCAGCAACGCAGCCATTTTCTCAAACAATTGATTCTCATCTGCATTCAATATTCCTAAAAAGTAAAAGTGAGTATATGAACTTTTAATATACAGTACATGTCTGGGATTCAAAATGCCTTTCAACCTATCGTGCAAGTCAATCTCAAGCACATCTTAGCACGCAAACGTGAGATGCTAGCTGTAGTGGAGGATGGTGAAAATAGAGTGGAGGCAGATGGAGGAATGAAATAGGAGCATTATCATGCCTGTTAGCCGGCCTGTCATCATGTGATGAGATTTGATTTGGTGAATCCTTTGATATTACAAGGCAGTGATATCCAAAAGATACAGGTGAAAATGGCTTCTCCATTAATAGCTAGGTTTCATTATAACATGTATATTACTTGGCTCCCAAGAGCTTGATTTTAATGGGCCTACTTTAGGAGGGGTCTTGAAAACTATTGATATGGCTCGATGTGTGCCTTCTGACTAGGGAGAGGAAATGTTATGGTGAAATGAAAACTGACCAACGATACATGACCTTCGTCAATGACAACGAGTTGGGTGGCCAATCTAGGAGTGCCATCGCTTGGTGTATTTACATAGAATGTCTCGCCATCACAAATGGCAGCCCGCTACTGGTGATCTCCCTCACCCCTCTTTAATGAACCGAGGAGAACCATTATGACAGAGAATGGCGTACTTAATTCCAGCTCATCTTCAGCGCTGACCCCAGCCATCCCACATTGCCTTGGGTCTGTCTGCTCCGCCGACAACGGGTCAAAGTAATTTTGGGCACGTTCATTTCCTTTGGAAAGAGAGAGAGAAAGGTGATTGGGTGATGAAGGGTTGGGAGATGGAGAGGAGAAGATGGGTTTGGGAAGAGAAGGAGGGGAGTTGTACGGGTTTAGGTTAGTGGTTATTAGAAGCACATGAAGCGCAATTTTAATTTTGAAACTCACACCGTCGAAGGGCAGTGGCGGCAGCGGCAGGTACAAGATAAGTCAAGATGAGACAGAAGTTCAGAGATGGAGAGAGAACAAGAGAAGTGGGGGGAAAAAAGACTGCTGGGCTTCCCAGAGCACCTCTCTATGGCCTGCAGTGCTCTGGGGCCTAATTAGCATGCCGCAAAAGGTCAAGGCATGCAATCTCTTAAATACGACTGCCATATGTTTGCAATGTTCAAAAGGAACTAATGAGAAAGTCTACAAGCCTGGAAGTACCTGGAATTTCAAAGACAATACTTTCTAAATACTCTGAGGTCAGCAGCCTGGAGGACCAGGCAAGTTTGGAGGAGCAGATCCAAAGGAAAATAACCTCTTAGCTCATGTCTCATTGACTTCTTATTAGCAATCACTGACCTATGGGTATCAAGTCTGCTCCACACAGTTTATGGGAATCAAATGACTTCAGGGCCCTTTCTATTAAGAGTACACACCAGCAAGCAGCTTTCTTAACCCCAAATCATTCTCATTACAAGCCTTGAATATTTCACTCCGATCTAAATTGCTTTACTTGCATTTCTCAGGGTGTATGCGGAAAAAAAAAATACACGGTGCATTAAATCATGTTATATATTGCACACAAGGACTGCCTTTATAGGAGTCTGAGGGTGTCGGGGCTCGGATGTTTGAAAATCTGGGACAGCGTGTTTGGATAGGAGCACCGCTGCCCAAAAAGTTCACAGGGATTTATTTTTTTAAAATGAAATATGAAATATGTGCATGATGTTTTCACACCCTGTCCATGCTGAAAGTTAAACACTCTGGCTGAAATAGTTATTAACTGAGAGGCAGCCGTATGACTCTTCAATGGCACCATAAATTGACTGTGAAATTCACATGTTAAATCCCTCTACACTGTTCGCAGCGAGTTTGAACAATTTCTCCGCAAATAGCTCTGAGGTTATGAAACCCTTTTTTCAAATACAAATTTGCATAATGGTAGCAGCTTCGTGAATCGCCTTTTGAGTCATAGCTGTGATTTACCTAAATAGTCTGGCTGCCCTCCAATTCATCCCTCTAATGAAAATTTCAATTATCTGTTCTTACATGCACAATATCCGTTTTTCTTGCCAGCCAGATATACTGTTAAGTGAGACTCATAGATAATGACATTTTTTTGGAAATGTCAAAAACAAGGAACGACCTGAGAGCAGTTTTTGGATCCATCAGTATTGGTTTTAGAAATAACTAAACCGATAATAAAGTGTTATATTAAAACTACTATGGCTGTTTCATAAGTGAGAGCAAGATATTTTTAACATATACATTTAAATCTTTCCCAAGCATTTGAATTAATTTTGTTGTATTGTTTTAAAGGGTGAATATAGCTTCTTTTTATCATAATCCCTAAAAGCCTACAAATCTGAAATTACCTGCCACTGTGTGACTTTATAGAATAAAGCATACATTTGCATTAACATTATCTAATACGTCCTGTGTTATATGATTGCCATAACATTTTGACTTTTTGAACATTACCACTAAAAAACTAAAATTTAAACAATTGTAAATTATCAGTACAAAGATTTTGTCAAAATAGCAAACACATTTCCGTTCCTGTTCAAGTGGATTTCACAAGAAAGTATCAAATCAGTGAAACATCCACATTTTATTTCTTATTGTTTCATGTTCATTGTGACAGTTAAGTTAAGCAAAATGTGAAAATCAAATGTTTGCACACGACATAAACCAGTGGTTTATAACCTGCGGCTCTGGAGCCACATTTGGTCCGTCTGCATTGTTCTCTGTAGATTTGAGCAAAAGTAACAGAAAACAAATTAAAAATATAACATTTATAGGAAAACAAGAGAAATTTAAGGCATGTTATTCTGATAACACCAAGAATTTGAAGCAACAAAATAAAAATGTTGAATAAAATTTGAAGCAAATGAAAATGTCTACCTTAAAATAAAGAAATAAATCAAATCAGAATTAAAACATTGACATATTTATTTTTACTTTTGCTTTAACTTTATGCTTTCTTATGTCAAAGTGGGATGCTTATATTCGTTTCCCATATATATATATATATATATATATATATATATATATATAT
>NC_056517.1:36118761-36132521 GCF_014905685.2 Nematolebias whitei
CCATCCATCCATCCATCCATCCATCCATCCATCCATCCATCCATCCATCCATCCATCCATCCATCCATCCATCCATCCATCCATCCATCCATCCATCCATCCATCCATGTATACATTTTTTACATATTTTGTATAGTACTAGTACTACTAGTAAAGTCCTTTATTAATATTAGAGTAAATAAAATAAAGATATAGTACTCTAAATCTAAATACAGTTCTGTTACTGTAATTGAAAATTTGTCACAGATATAAATAATAAATAGATAAATAAATACATAACTAAATAGAAATGTAGTTTTATAGTAATTTACTTGTATCCAGTTTCCAATAAGTTTTTTTTTTTGTCAAATTTACATAAACTGTTTTAAGTTTGTTCCATTTACATGAATCTAATAAACCTTATAAGAGAAATGAGGATTGGACTTTAGTAGTACCATGTAGTATAAAGCGTGTGCGTCAGTCATTACATCCACATGCACAATAAGAGCAATTTCAATGATACTTTTATCATCGTAGGTGGTCTTTGTAGGCAGGAAACATGTATAGCAAAGCAGGAAGGAACATATAAAACACCGGCTTCTTTGACATGAAGAATACGTGAAACAAACTGCGTTCCCACATTTCTCTCATTTCTGCAGCTGAGCAGAACAAGGCAACAGAAAAGTCTGCAGTAGAAGACATAAGAAGTTGTTTTTTGTGTTACTGATATGTTTACATACGAATGCACCATATAAAAGAGTTCTGTTGCTCAAAGCGTATGGAGCCTTTTAAGCATTATTTTATGCAGATTTCAGTGATGATTTGTGCTCATGCCCATGAACAGCATGTATTTGTATACAATATTTAATTTCAAAGGCAAAATCAAGGGGCAGAATGTTTGGCAGGGCGAGGGAGGGCTTATTTCTGTTTTAAATGACAGAGCAATTAAAATAGCAGAAGACTCCTTCCAGACCAATCTGGTGAGAGCGTTTTTGTAAATCTGTTTTTACATTCAACAAGCCCTACAGCAAGACATTCATTTATACCACTGAGATTAATGCTTATCTAATTGTAACTTATTTAAAAACCATTTTCGTTTCGACTGGGTACCAATCATTTTCTGTGACTTGTACATGCTATGTTGTACCAAAGACGAGAGACGAATTCTGCCATTTGTGGCGAGAGTTTTTCTCTCTTTTCTACTCTTTTCATTTCTCATAATGATCACAACTGTAAGCAAAAATCAATTTTCTGGGATCCTTATGCTACTTAAGAAAATCCCTGCGTAAATATGGACAAATAATAAGATAATTTATAAAAACATATAAAAATATTGTTTGCTATTCATAATACTGGACCATTTAAACAGTCTTGTACTGCAAACTAAAACAATATATAATTAACTCACGTATTTAGTGGTCTCTCATACGTTAACACAGTGCATCCACTTATGTAGCATACATGTATTTCAAATGGCGGCATGGTAGAGAAGTGGTTAGCAATGTCACCTCATAGCAAAGGCTGCAGGTTTGCCTCCCAGCCTTCTAATGTATAGTTTTTTTTATATTGTTTCTGTGCATGTGGGATTTTCTCATTACCTCCCACTGACGAGTGTGAATGGTTATTTGTCTCTATGTGGACTTGTGACCCGTCCAGGGTGTACCCCCATTTAAAGGCACCGGCTCCCTTTGAAAATATAAAAGCAGATAAAGAAATTAGGTGGACGATGCACCTTTTTTAAAGGTACAAGTCTTTTGCGTCCTTTTTTGCACAATTTGGAACAAAGATGGTTTTCATATTCCATCGTACCTAGTTCTGCCTTGGCTAATAAGCCATCTGATTGCTATAAATGTGTTTAATAAAATACATTTCATACATGCACAAGAGGAAAAGAATGCATAAGATGTACAGTCCTAACGCCTCAGGCTTTAAGCTTCCAGTTACTGTCACTAAGGATCTGCTCTAAAGCACCAGCATATATGCTTCTTTGTAATATGTGGTTCTCATTTTGCTCTCTAGACGCCCGCTGACAGCGACAACCTCCTCAGTCCATGTGAAGACCTTTTCCCGAGACACCATAAGTGGATGAAACATGCAGATGCTGCACTTCTAAAATGGTTACAATGATCCAGTTCTGAGGGAAAACGTGTCACTGACCAGATGTTTGGAGGCAGAAATGACTCTTCAAACATAAGAGTTGTGACAACGGCGGTGTAACTTTTCCCTAAAGGAGGCTATATTATCGTACATGTTACGATAAAACTGTGTAGAAGTATATTGAACGTACTGTGTGTATTGTGAAATTTGCAGGACATGCAGCATAGCACAAATATCCCTGGGATCATTGGGAACATGGAGTCATTGTAAGGCATCTACACATTTTATTTCTCACAATGTGTACTTTTCAGACAAGACTAGACAAAAAAAAATTCTAAGTGGTGCCAAAATAAATCCATGACTCATTGTCTTTTCTTTCCTTTTCAATGTGATTGTTGTCAAAAGGAATAGAGCACAACAATGCCTTGTTCAGTTCTCGTTGCTTTCAAAGGCGTAGCTAGAAGGGCTTGGGGAAGACCGCTTGCTGCTAGGGGCTGGTGGGCACAGACCAGCTAGAAAGTGAATTTTGCATACTGTACGGATCATCGCCCAGTTCAGCCCAGTCACATTGAATCTGCCATCAACCAATTGTGCTTCATGAAACCGTCAACCCTCATTTACGTCTGCCTGTTTTCCTCCCCGCACAGCTGTAAACAAGGCCCCAGCTCTGAGCCGTCTTCCTCTGTCGCCGTGCGCGCCGCCTGCCAGGGGAGAGCAGACGCTCCGGTCCTCACTGACGCACTCGGAGCTACCGTTTCCAGACAAGCACCCGGTGGACGGGGTGAGAGTTTTTCTGGAAGTGGTAAAAAGTTTTCCCAAGCAGACTTCCCTAAACACGTTTGGGCGTTTGCTTCTGCTTGGGTTTGTCCTTTGCTGACATTTCTGATCAAAACTGGAATTTTTGTTGCTTTCATTGCCAGCCATGAAAGATGGGCGATAATCAAACTCATGACAGGCAGCTATATTATGAAGTTAGTAAAGACTCGTACTAAATAGCTTAACGTAAGTGGCTTTATCAGTGAAATGTCATAAGAGAGATGAAAACGTCTATAAAGCATCTTAATTTAAATGACCAAAGATAAGGTTAGCATTTAGTTTCAAAGGCCTTAAAAAGGCTATTTTAGCATTAAATCGTGAAAGCACCTTAATTTATAGAGCAGCCATATACGTGCACGGTAATCGTGAGCCACCAAACGGTTTCTTCTAAACAACAACTGCGTCAGTGAGTGCAGACAGAAAACATAATTAGTATTCAAGCTTAATTAATCTACGCTGGCCCCCTTTAAGTCAATGAGTCAATTATTTATGCATGTGTGCTCCTTTGATGCTAACAGATTATGTACGTTGCTTGGAAAAAATAAAATAAAATCCTTGAAAAATGACTTTGAAAACTTTCCACCATAAAATGTCACCACAAGCTTTTTGCTGTGACTTTACTTCAGTGAAGGCCGTGACAGCTTTATATGTAAAGCTTCTGTGATTTCATAAAAAAAAAAAATACATTTTAATGAATTAAACAATCAAGCATGCCAGATTTGTTTAATGCCAGTCGGTGGTTAACATTTTATTGCCTAAATAACCACTACAATTCTGAAAAAGTTAGGTTTTTCTAGGTTTTGGAGGGGAACGTTGTCCAATTCTTGTCCTATGCTGGATTTTAGCTCGTAAACATTCCTGGGTGTTCCTTGTTGGATTTTTATACTCTATATACACATGTTGTTCCAAAAACCTGTTTATATTGTTCTGCATTGATGGTGCCACTCAATATGTGTAAGCTGCTCATGCCAGAACCCCTAATGCACCTCCATACCATCAGAGAAGCAGGCTTGTGGACTCTCCACTAGCAGGCTCCCCTCAGACAGAAGGTTGCAGAGCATTAAGCGTAGAACCACTAGACTGAGGAACAGCTTCTACCCTGACGCTGTTAGACTCATGAATCCCTAACCAGTATAACCACTATAAAAAATAATTTAAAAAAATCACTGTAAATCCACTTTAATTGGTAATATGTGAAGATTATCTCATGCTGCTGATTATCACATGCTGCTGTATTCAATCATACCCATCTGCTCACCACAGACTCATGTTCAGGCTGCTGTTGTTATGCTGTATTGTTTTACATTATTAGTGTTTAGCGTATATCTTGGTGTATATCTTACATCCTTATATACTGTTTCTTTTTATATTTTATATTTTTGCTATTGTTGGGTGTAACTGGTACTGTGAGTACATAATTTGGTTCCACCTCATGTACCACATGTGATGTGAATGACAATAAAATTGACTTGAACTTGAACCAGTACTTAATTTGAGCCAGATCCTGCAGGAACAGGATCCGGGAACTCTTATTTTGAGAGGGTGCGTTCCGGTAACTGTTTTCTTGGATCCAGTAACTCTCAAATTTACGAATAATGAAGTTATGAACAAATATGAATGCCTTGAACAAATAAAACTTCATATTGGATATGTACACTGAAAATAATTGCATAAACACTCATTTTAAACACAGCAGCTGTTTACGAGCATACACGCTGCCCCATCAAGTAGCATTTCCACGTTTACTCTTTAAAAAAAATCTTCGCCCCTAAAAGAGTGGTGGGCATGAGTGCCGAGCTAACCATGGCAGCAGCAGGCAGATGTGGAGTCGGACAACAATGAGCAGGGATGCTTGTTTCCAAGCCCGACTTGACAGTCCCATCAAGTAAGGTGGAGAGGGAGGATGCTTGACAGAAGCAAAGTGTTTACAAATGTTTACAAATGCCAAACAGGAAGTCGGTCCCAGCAGTTCTTCCTCTGATTTCATCCTCAAATGGTGTCCCGATTGAGTTTGTTGATTCCTATAAATGTGTATCTTGGTCGACTCGCATCTCTCTTTTAAGCTCCATGTGGAAAAGCTAGTAAAGAAACTGAAAGTTAAACTGGGTTTCTTTTTCAGAAACAGATCCTGTCTAACCCTGAATGCTAGGAAACATCTTGAATCTGTGACTTTCCTTCCCTCCATTGATTACGGTGACATTATCTACATGAACGCTCCTACAAGAACCCTGCAGATGTTGGATGCTGTCTATCATGGTGCACTAAGATTCAGAACTGGCTGTGATTATCGTACCCACCACTGCACCCTGTATTCACTGGTTAACTGGACATCATTAACTTCACGCAGACTCTCTCACTGGTACATTTTCATCTTTAAATCACTTCTTGGTCTGCTGCCTTCATACATCTCCTCCTACATGTCTCTGTGTGAGTGCAGCTACAGCGTGCACTCTCAGGACATTATTACCTGCAGTGTTCCCTCAGTGAGGACTGAACTTGGCAAAAAGTCATTCTCCTACTCCGCTCCTGTTTCCTGGAATATCTTACAAAAAGATCTGAAGCTCTCGACCTTGACCTCTCTAAGTGGCTTTAAGAATCTGTTGGACTCCTGGCAGGAACCAATGCAGACATGTTCCTGTTTTTAGTTTTCTACATTCACCTTATAATCTAGCAGTTTTTTGTTACTTTTTTGTAAAAAAAAAAATAATAATCTGTATGCCTTTTTATAACTGTCCATTGTTGTCATCATTCTTTGTTGAAATCAGGTCTCTCTTGTAAATGAGTCCTTGGGGCTCAATGGGATTTACCTGTCTAGATAAAGGTTGAATGAATGAAAAGTGTAGGTAAACGTAGATGTTTGACAACTTGTTAAAATACACTAAAATACAGAAAATTGCATCTACTTTATTCAAAATTTTCTGGGGGAGGCCCGCAAGCCCGCCCGCTATTTGCATTCCGGCATGACCGGTTTACAAGTTAAGCCCTGGTGTTCACATTTGGCTTCTTCTTTGCATGATAGAGCTTTAAGCAACGTTTGTGGATGGCACGGTGAACTGTGTTCAAAGATGGATTTGTGGAAGTCCTCCTGAGCCCACGTTGTGTCATCCTGAACAAATCAGACCGGTTTTTCATGCAGTGGTCCCTGAGGGTCTGAAGATGACAACTTGCATGCCCTATAATCCAGGTGGATAAATCTAACAAGGTTGATTCAGGTCCTCTGGACGGATTCTTCTTTGTTGAAACATTTCGTCTTTGACTTTTAGCTTTGTCCTTTGAGCTCAGAGGTATCTCCTGATTCCTGAAACCATTTAGGATATTTTGAACTGTAGATGCTAGGATATTCAAAGTCTTCCCAAATTTTCATTGAAGATTAATTTGCTGAAATTCCTTTACTAATTTTAGACAGTTTTATATGGACTGGTGAACCCATGCTCATCTTTACTTCTGAGAAATCCAGCCTCGCTGGACGTGGTCGTCTTATTGACTTATTGCCAATTAGCCCAGATTGCTGCAAAACTTTCATCCAGCTCTTTCTTATTTGTATCATTTAGTTTTTCAACCCTTTGTTGCCCTGTCCCAACTTTTTTTAGATGTGTTGCTGCCATCAAATGTAAACATACTTTGTATTTTTTTCTAAAATCTGTGCAATTACCATAATTTCATGACTATAAGCCGCTACTTTTTTTCACACGCTTTGAACCTCGCAGCTTCTACAATGCTGTGACTAATTTATCAGTTTTGTTTTGTATTTTGACCGGCTAACGAACTTCCTGCTGCCAAAAACATTTAGCCTCGTCATATCCAGGTGCTCACATAGCTGCCCAATACACATCTCTCTTGGGGGGTTCTCATGACTCAATGAGATTACCTGTATAAATAAAAGTTATAAAAATAAATAAATCTGACCAATGAAATTACCAACCAGGTCACAGTGAAAAAACAGTAACAGTAAAAACATCTACTTTACGTATTTGTGTATGTTACCAGTGCATTTTTAATTAAAAGTTTCAAAAAATGTGTAAATGTTTTATGTTACAAGGTGGACACCTGCAACTTATAGACAAGTGTGGCCTATATATGTACTTTTTAAAAATATATATTATTATTTTGTAGGTGCAGCTTACATTCAGGTGCGCTTAATAGTCCAGAAATTACAGTATGTACTTTAAACTTTTGAATTTTTTTACCATGTTTCATTGTGTGTTATCAAGTTTGCAAAAAAAATTGCATTCAATTTGCATTTACATTTTATGTAAACTATGATTTTTTTTTACAGAAATGAGGTTGAAGAAATCAAAAGACGACGTGAATCATGCAAATATGTACATTTTGCGTGTCCTAATCCATGGAATGGAAATCTAACACAGGTCGGATCAAGGTCTTTCTAGGGATCATGGGAATTCTTAGGGATTTTCAAGAGCCTTTTTGTTTGTGCCCTTGAGAACCAGGCGCTGGCCTCTGCACCCTGAAATCCCCCCATTGAGAGCTCAGAAGCAGCACGGAGGAATGCTAAATGTCAACGGTCATCCTGTAGCAGCACCTTTGGAGCGATGGACATACGTGGTACAAGATCTGTCCTCTTTGTTTTCAGTTGTGTTGTCATGAGGACCAGAAGTGAAAATGTACTCACGCTAGCAAAGGTATCCATATTCTATAAAGATCATCACGGGCCGAGCCTGACCCCTCAATCACAGCAAACCCTGGAAAAACAGAACGTAACAGGAAAATAATAATGTTTCTTAAGTCACTGCTTTTGTCTAAACTAGACAAACACTGTAAAAAAAACGTCTGTCAAATGGCAACAGTAAAATACTGTAAAATCCAAAACAGTATATCACTTTAGTAAATACACTGTATTACTGTAAATCAAGAAATTTAAAGTAATTTTTAGTTATGATGTGTAGAAAACAGCATTTTACTGTGAAAAGCTTTACAAAAGTATTGTAAAATTCACAGAAAAATACCATAATGCCAAAAGCAGTTGCATGTAAATGAGAGTTAAAGGTCATGTAACAGTTTACATTTATTTTTACTTAAAATGCATAAAAAGTGCAGTGCAAAGGTGTTTATGTTTACTGAATAATGTGTAAATTTTACTTAGCAAAACTGTTGATTTTATGGCGTACTCTGCAAAACTATTTACATGTTCACAGTATTTTTAACATAATTTGTCAACCCAGCTGCTAGTTTTACTTTGTAAAAATTACAGATTTTTTTTACAGTGTACCATATAACTGATCAACACTATCATAAACAATACTGTGACTTACTGTGCTGCACAGATGTATTCCTTCCAAGTATTTTACTATTTTCCCTCCCTGTCTTCCTGCTTGTATGTTTAAAAATGATCTCTGCAATGCATCTTAGACAATAAACCACAACGAACGACATTTATTTTCAGCAATAACAAATTATTTACCCTGATCATTCAAACAGTTTATTCATTTTCATCTGATACGGCATCATTTGGTAGTTTTTATCATCCTTTTTTTTTTTTTTTTCCTGTAGTAATTCACATGGCTTGCACAAGTTTCTGCTGAAATAGCAAAACAAACCCCGGGCAAAATGTGAAAGATTATCCTGTAGCATGCGAGCTCGGGTGAAATGCTACACTTTTTCACGCTGAACACTGCTCCGCTGGGTGTGATTGAAAAACATGTAAAGCTATTGAATCTGTGCTTTGTATATGTGAGGGAAAATGAGTGTTGTAACAAGTGGGCCAGTGTTTTTGTAATTGTTTCAAATTACACACGACGTAATAACTCAGTGAAAATGAAGCTGGTGTGCGGTCCGTTCACATTCGCCAGGCAAAGACCGCGGGATATCCGTGCACCTTATCACGGCCCGCAAAATAAAAAAAATACAATATGTAAACAACTGTGGGACTAAAACTCTTTATTCCCAGCTGCCATTATTTGTGTCCAATGATACTTATCACCAGAAGAAGGATAATACTTTAGAAGTGCTTTATAGCATTTCCTTTACATGTGTATTTTATTAAATTAGACGCCCGAACTTCCCTGTTTTTAATTTGCCTAGCTATTCGTCTTTATTGCTTAAAGAAATGTGTGTGTCTTTGTGTGTGCGTGCGGATGTTTTACACATGTTGTAAAATCCTGATGCTGTGAGAAGTCTATTAGTTGTTAAAGCTGCACGCCTCCTGCCAAACACAGACTCGCTAAGCAGGGAGGTTGCCAAAACTTGTGTGAACCACAGAAATGACTGATTCACTTTTCTGCTCGAGGTTCACGCGTTCTGTCAAAAAGCCACATGCGGAAAGAAAACTCCCTGAAGTCCATCAGAATGTAACGCACTTTCGGGATTCGAGTTTGTCCCAATTGGAAGAGACAAACGTGCACGAGTTCACTGCTGAGTGGAAGAAGTGAATGTGCTTACTGAAGAAAACGTGCATGCAAACGGATACGGCAGCCAGCATGAACTAAAACAAAATTATCTAGTTTGACCTAAATACAAAAAGGCTCCCCTTATAGATGCTAATAAATAGTTTATAGATATGTTATTAATTCCTCTATAAACACTTTATGAATAATTAATAATTGGTTATTATGCATTAATTAAGGGTGACAGAGAGACCAAACTTTATATTATAGTTATATTGTTATATTAAACATTTCAGACTAAGTTACTACCTTGTAAGCACAATAAACATTTGTAAACCACTTTTTTTAGATACTTATAATGCAGTGATAAAGTACAATATTACTGTATTTTTTGCCCTATAAGTCACTTTTTTGTTGTTGCATAATTTGTATGCCCTGCGACTTATTTACGCATTTATAAACCAATTTTTGGCTGTGATGTGACTGTTTTCATTCATTCTGACTGAAAATATTGAACACTACCATTTTCAGCCACTAGACGGCACTCGGGTAGTGTGGCATGCCGTTGTATCATGTAATAGGTAAAAAGTGGCTATTAATGACACAATCAGCTTACCATACCTGACAACTTCATCCAGCTCGCCTGGAACAACCGTCAAATCAGCTTCATTTCGCTGCGCCGCCCCAGTGAAATGCAGCTAGTTTGACCATTAAAGTGCATTTATTAAGTAAAACTTCAACTGAGACACACCTTTGCTATAATGTTGAGAAAGCAATTTGTTGTTTTTAAGTGTTAATCTTGTTCTTGTCCTCCTGTGCACACTCCCACAGCCACCTTTTGGCAGCCAATCGATTTATGAAACACCGTCCCACATTTCAGGGTTGTCAATGGTGACGTGAAAGAAACGCGACGCATCAGCGATACATATTTATGGATTCTTCCACTTTATTAGACATATTTGTACTGATGTGACTCGTGCTAAAAAAAATAGGTCTACAAATGCTAGTAGTAGTAACTTAGTCTGAAATGTTTAATATAACTCTAGATGAAATATATAGGTGAAAATATGTGGCTCACTATTTGGAAACTGATCAGTTTTGTCTCTCTGTCAACCTTAATTAATGCATAATAAGCAGTTATTAATGACTTATTAAGTGTTTATTGTGGAATTAATAACATATCTATAAACTATTTATTAGCTATCTATAGGAGGAGGGGAGTGGTGGCACAGAGATTAGAAGATGGGCCTGTGATCGGAAAGTCGCAGGTTCACCTCCCGGTACCGACAACATCAAAATGTGGGTGGAAAATGTGAAACACCTACACCTGCCTCCACCCTCATTCGCCCCACTCTGGGCCCCTGAGCAAGGGCCCTTAACCTCCAACATCTGCTCCCTAAACAGGTCTCGTGACTCAGTGAGACTACTTGTATAAATAAAGGGTAAATGAAAAAATAAAAATAAGGGGCGCCTTATTGTAAAGTGGTACCAACTACTTTATTGTCTCCTGCTGTGAAAAGATGAAGACGGACAATAACGTGTTTGTTGCCAAAATACCTCATGAACCAAAGAACAATCTTTAATGAAACTTGAAGTTTTCATTGCAATGAATTAAAATTAGGAGCCAGCCATGACTTTATTCCAGATTATTTGATTAATTTATATTTTTCCCTCTTTCAGCTGCTCCCTTCATCAGGGGTCGCCGACTTGTACTGAGATCTGTTAGTTTTTGTTTAGCCCTTCCTGACGCAGCCACAGACCACCGAGCTACCACAGCCCTCTGTGTGGAGCAGAGAGCTGCTATCTGGGGCGCCCAGGGGAGCAAAGAGGCTTCAGGGCCGAAAGTGGGGCAAATGAGGGTGGAGGCGTGTGTGGGCGCTTCTCCTTTCCCACCCACATTTAATGTTGTAAGTCTGGGGATTTGAACCAGCAACCTTCTGATTATAAGCTCGCCTTCTCTCCTTCCTTGCCATGTTATTTGACCAATTTTGATCTAAAACAGAGATGGACAACAAGACTTTTAAAACACTCAAGGGGCCGCATAGCGAATCAGAAATGTATCTTTATGACAAATAATCTAGAATACTTTTTTCAGACATTTTCTTGTTGTAGCTTAGTTAGCGCGCTTTATAAAAGCATATTTCCAATATCTTTTAGGAGCATAAGACATTTTCTGTAAACTGGCTCTTGTGACATTACACGGTAGCTTAACATGTTATTCATGTTAGCGGAAATACGCAAAACAAACTCATGTGTTTGTGTTTTAAAGTCGTTACGGTTCAGTCTAATTCTGGAAACACAAACATTAAAAAAGTGTTTTTTTAAAGTTAAGGTGCTGAATTTCAATTTCCTTAAGTCTTGTTGATGAATCAATGTTTTTTATTTTTATTTTAATCAATCTATTTTATAAAAGTTGTTTTCTTTTGAAATAATAGCATTGGGGGCCTGTTGGCGATTGTCCAAGGGCCACTTTTGGCCCTCGGGCCTTAAGTTGCCCACGTCTGATTTAAAATGTATGTGGAAAAAGTTTAGACTGATTCCCAACAAACATTCTGAGCAATAATAGTGTACAAAAATATATTACTTACATTTTTGGAGTCCACCTTGTCTAAATAAATAATAAACTAATTAATAAATAAATAATTGGCTGCACATCTACCACTAATTGACTTCTGGTTCTAACCCAGTTCAAAATGGCCACCACAGTTATAACACACAACAATGTATCTACGTAATTCAGTTTTACAGCTGAGATTTACAACACATACTTCAAGGGCTACTTATAGAATTGTGGTTTAAAACTTTAGAATTTCCATTTGTAGTCAAACTGTTTGTCTGTTAGCAAAATATGTCACAAACTACTGGATCGATTTAAAGCAAACTTTCAGAAACAACTCAAAGATTGTACGTCTTTAACTGAATGTAGTTCAGCTTGGACTTTATTTATTTATTTATTGTAACAAACTCTTAACCTTTTCTGTCAATAAAGATCACGTTTAGCGTAGAAGACAGGATTTTATACATCAATACAGAAAAACGTGCATATAAAAGCAAAAGTATAGAAAACTATGTGCAAGTGCAGTTTTTTTTTTTTTTTTGTTCCGTCTCTGTTTAGTCCTGAGAATGAGCATCTCTTCTGTCATCTCATGAGCTGAACTCAATAAAACCTTAATCCAGACTGACAGTGGGATCTGAGGTGCACCAGACACGGCACTTCCCCTTCTATATGGCATAGTGCGACCTGAAATCCTTGCTTGTCATTCTAATTTTTCCTCCGTGCGCACGGATCAGGGATGTAACTCAATAGTCACAGAGGGACGGAGCATCGTGCAGCGACAAATATTTGATCGGCCTGTGGACAGAGGCCTTTTCTTATTGTTTGACAACTCCTCCACAAAAAACAGTCCTCACACCTGACCTTATACAGATAAAGGGCATGGTTTCCTTATCGTTGAGCATTTTCACATGAATATTTGCTATAAATGGACTATACGTTAAAAACACAAATACTGTAAGCTGTGCACAGTAAAGTGAGCAACATGTAGTATTCAGCTTTCATTTACTTTAATAAAACAAGATGTAAACTGTATATGAAGTTGTAACTAGTTCCGCTTTCATCATCAGGACATAGATCCCTGACGTTAGTAATGCAATCTAAGGTAAAAATCAACACATTAAATTAGTGCATGTGTAATTATATGTGTTGCATGTTCTTAAAGTTTAAAGAAATGTTACCTTCATTGTTCCCCACCGTGGTCAGCCTCCCTTCAGTCGTCAGGGCGACGGTGACACGGCTTCTGCAACACACTCCACAGATGGTGTTAGGTGACCTCCTCGTGTTCACTTTCACTGTGCCGAAACACAAGTACAGTGCTGTGCAAAAGTCTTAAGCCACCCCTTGTTTCATTTATTTTTACTGCGCTTCCAAGGGCACAGATGTTTTTTGGGAGGTTATCTTTTTAGACCAGTCATACGAGCAACTTGTATAACATTCAGATATAAAATATCTCCTGAACTCAACGGTTTGGGGTTTCTGTGTTGATTTAGTTGCTGTAGGACTTTTTATTTTGTCTGTTTATTATTCCTTGGATTTATTTATTTTTTTTTCATTTTGAGCATGTCTTTACTTTTGTTTAAATTAGAAAGTTTCAGTTTGCTTTTTACTGTTTCCAGTTAATCGGCTATCCATGTTTTCTGTTGCCAGTGTAGCCTTGCTGTTAGGTTATTTCAGCTGACCTGTCACAGTGAACACATTAAAATTATCCTGGATCCTGATGGATGGATGGATGGATGGATGGATGGATGGATGGATCAAGGTTCAATGTTCTTTATTGTCATTTGCATCACATGTGGTACAAGAGGTGGAAAGAAATTGTGTACTCAAGGTCTTAGTTACAGCTCCATGGATGGATGGATGGATGGATGGATGGATGGATGGATGGATGCATGGATGGATGGATCAAGGTTCAACGTTCTTTACTGTCATTTGCATCACATGTGGTACAAGAGGTGGAAAGAAATTGTGTA
>NC_056517.1:36132531-36140895 GCF_014905685.2 Nematolebias whitei
TGGTACAAGAGGTGGAAAGAAATTGTGTACTCAAGGTCTTAGTTACAGCTCCATGGATGGATGGATGGATGGATGGATGGATGGATGGGCTCACTTGGCTCAGCTCCTAAAAAAGACGTCTCCTTTGGCTCTCAAATGTCCTTCAGTAAGTTCTTTTAGTGAAGCGCCCTCTCTGAACCAGCCGTTTCTGCTCCGGAAAGGCTCTTCAAAAAGCCAGTTCCCAAACATTCGAGTGACTCAGGCCTATTGGACTCGTGCCTTAAATCATCTGATCTCTCATGCTGAGGAAGAACATGTTTATGACAACAAACAGCCTAATCTACGACTGTTGAGTCTCCAAGGTAAAGTTAATCTAAATGATCTCATCTACCAGATGGTTTTACTATATTACTGTTTGTATTTTCATCTATTCAATGACCATAACTTATTAATGAGACTGTTGCAAGACGAGGTGTTTACTTACAGTTTTACCAGAACACAGGCACTGGAAGTGTGACTGGCTGCATTGTCATCTTCCAGTTTTGATTACAATTAACTTCCCCAAACTGAAGGCAAACCACTCACAGTGCTTTGTTAACATCTGTTTTGCACTACATGACACATCCAACAAAAATACCCCCATGCATAATTTATGGGAAGCTGCAAACAAACCTATTCCTCATCTGAACAGCCAAACAAGCTTTACAGCTGCTGTGAAGAATGAGCTAACTGGCCCATTCATGTTTGGCATAACACATTATTACCCCTAATATCCCCTTGAAACAATTCATGAGCTAAAGCTAATGGTTCCTTCACAACAATCAGACTGCTTTATTTATGACTGCAAAGCCATCCGGCCATTGGTGGCCTTTTCAGCTGAGGAAGAGAGATTGTTCATACATATCTGCTTTGAATGAAAAATGTATTAGCAAAAAAAAAAAAATATATATATATATATATATGTATATATATAAAGCAAGTATACAGTATACACTGATAGTGTAGTCTTGTTGGTTAAATGTTAATAGTGGAGTCCCTCAAGGGTTATTCATCGGCCAACATTACTTTAAGTTTTGTGTGTTGTATTTGGATGGATATTTTCTTTATTTTTTTGGTAATAGGTTTTTGAATTATATATTATTTCACACTAATATCTAAAGTTTTAAACATCCACTATTCACATTCATGTGACCTATGTTGCAATCTCTCTTGGGTTATCAAATAAAGTTGAAAACAAAAGAGATCCAATAAAGCAAAACAATTAACAAACATTTTAATCTATTTAGGGCACCCAGGGTTCTTTCAGCACTTATAAGGCAAACTACTGAGATCTATTTTTCCCCATTAAGCTGGTTAAATGGAATCTAAATAAGATTCCCACTGATTCAGACCTCCCATTTTCTGCCAAAGCTGTCGTTGATCATTTATGCGATTAAACAGAGACCTAAATCTCCATCTTATCCAATTAATTTTCAGTGCAGGCATGAGAGTGGCTAATGATGTTATCTTACCTAATTAACCTGTATAGGGATTCAACTCCAGGACAAGGGATTGTTCATCCTTCATCCAAGTGTTCATTATTATCATTATAATCATTATCATAAAGGGGCTAACTTATGATGTTGGCCATTCCACCACCATTAATCTCGATTGAGTCTTTTTTTTTTTCTTCTTCCTTTTTAAGGGGGATGGATCCTTTGGGGTCATTTTTAATTATCACTAAAAGGATATGAATTCTCACAAAGCTGACGAAGTTCAGTTGTGGTCACAGCAATAACTGGATTCCCTCGGCTACATGAATGTGATTTGGCTGTATATGACTGGGGATGACATTGTGATGTGTAAAGGACCTCAGCACATGGAGAAATGCTCTTCACACTTTTTCACCAGCTTTCTGATTGAGTGCTGGCTTCAACCTATTAACGTTGTATACTTGAAGGAGATCAATAGCCTTCATTGGGCCATGCGTCATTGGTTAATCGGGTATTGATGAGGGTATTGACATGTGCCTAATTAATCTCGGGCCCAGTGCTGGCTTTCATACATTTCTTTAATTATGCACTTCATCATAGTCCCTGCACATGAGCAAGTTTGTACTTCCTGTTGACACTGTAGTGAAGTTAGATGACTTTAAAGTTGCACAACGCTGATATAAATTTAAAACTTGCTCTGATTGTCTAGTTATCATTACTATCATAAATATGGACATTGTTGTTTTCTTTCATTCACCATTTTTATCTTTATTTTTAATAAATTGTTGGTTGCTGCGGTAGCTGAGGATGCAGGTTCAACTCTGGTTTGGTGATAAACACCAAATCTTAAATGTGTGACTGATTATTTGTTCTACAATATTTATAAAGCTTTTTATTTTCCAATTAAATTTGATGACTCCATCCACCCATCTATTATCTTTGGCCGCTTCTACCTTTCCAGATCACGGGGGTCACCGGTGCCGATATGCAGCAGTCACTGTGCGAGAGACGCCCTGGACAGGTTGCAAGTCCATCACAAGGACACGGAGACAAAACCAATCCAACGCTCACCCAGGGACAATTTAGAGACACCAGGAGGAAACCGAAGTACCCAGAGAAAACTACACAAAGAGAACATGTAACCTCACCCTGCAAGGCCCACGGTTGAGATTCTACCCAGCAACCATCTTGATGAGAGGCGACAGCTCCACCAACCACTCCACCGTGCCGCCCAGTTTGACGACTATTATTTATTGACTAGACTGGTGATTTTTTATCTGATTACAAAGGACAAATTTGCAGAGGTGGAAAGAGTACTGAAAATTTGTATTCAAGTACAAGTACTGTTACACTGCTTACATTGTATTCAATTACAAGTAAAAGTACTGGTGTTGTAAAAATACTTAAGTAAAAGTACAAAGTACTCTTCTCAAAAACTACTCAGAGTATTAAGTACTTTTTAACCAATTGATGTTTTATTGTTGTCAATGGAAGGCATTCAGTTTGATTTACTGTATTTAATAAATATAAACATAATTGCTACAGTCAAAGCTCATTTCTCAGACGCTCAGAAGCTCCGTCTTATTCTAGTACCAGGCAAACTGATGGCAGTGACAACATCTAAGATCTTTGTATACTTGGCCAAACTAATAACCCACACATACAAACAATAAAACAGCAATATCATACAGGTGTAAGACCTCATATACTGCAATACGTTTTTTGAGATTAGATGCTGAAGTCTTGTAAACTGCTGTCACCGTAGAGATCAAACAAAGTTTGCATATGGACGCTGTCTCCTTTTCGCCCTGTGTACATGAAAAATTCCTCCAGGTACGGCCACGGGCACTCGTCCTCAGCCTTTACCTCGTCATTTTCTCTGTTGACAGTGTTGTCTGTCTCCATTTTGGCTTTTTCTCCAAATCTTCAGTTCATAAGTGACTCTATATCTAATGAGATTTCTGATTTTAAAAGTAGCGAAGTAGATTGCATGGTCTAAATTGTACTTAAGTATGAGTAAAATTACACACTTGAAAGAAAGGGTGTAGGGGCAGGGCAGCCAACTCGGGACCTGAAGGTCCTGGGTCAATCCCCAGTCATTGCACACCTCGTGGTGTCTCTGAGCAGGATGCCCAATCCCGAATTGCTCCCTGGGGGATAACATAGCTGCCCACTGCTCCACTGGGTGGTGGATGGATTAAATGCAGAGAGACAATTTCATCTTTGTATGGGAACATACAATGATGACAACACATATCACTTTATTATTATTATTATTATTAAATACTCATAAAAGTACGAGTACCGCCCCAAAAATCTACTTAATTACAATAATGTGAGTATTTGTAATTCGTTACTTCCACCCCTGCAAATTTGGGGGTTAGCAAAACATTGCCTCAAAGGTTTAACATTTGAAAAGCTGGCTGAAGATTGATTTGTGTGTGCAGGGATCAGACTTTGTTATGAAGAGCTATAGCTTTCATAAATTAGCTCATGCACGTGTGTCATGTGCACCTGCAAATGCAACACGTTTGCTGTTTTGGCACATCTAGGTTGATCAGTAGGACTGTGCACCAGAGCACCAGTATACAGATGAAAGCGAGAGAAGGAGGAGAGCACCTAGAGGTGACCCTGACTACTGGCATCACCACAGGGCGTCAATAAGCTGCTCCTCAACCTCTGCTCCACAAAGCACAAATCTGCAACTTTAAGCTCGCTGCTGTTGGTTTGATTATTGTTTATAGATACAGCCGAGAATTAAAGCTTGGCCCGCAGGCGGCATAATTATTTACAGCTGAAAACTCATATCATTACCAGCATGCTCCTAATTGCCAGAAGTAATATCAATGTTAGTTGATTAAGCGTTATTTTTTTTTCCTTCATCTTCAGCTTCCGTAATGTGCTCAGATTGTTTTCCCTCAGCATATGGGGTGACGGTTTATCTCAATACAGCTGTTCATCTAGCTTGACTTCAATTTTTTTTATTATTATTATTGTTTTTACTGCTCATTTCAAAATGTAATACGGCGACTTCTTCAGACTGCAGCAATCGATCGCGCCGCTGTTTGTTGTTTGCTCACAAGGTCAAAGAAAACACCAGAGATTTATTCTTCATTGCCCAAACATAATTTATCTCTGTAAAGATTTTCTCTGAATAGATACAGATGTGACTTACAGCAGAAAATGCACACTTTTGAGTCGTGGTGATTGATATTAATGCCACTGAGACCGTCTAGAGGGGTGTACTTTTAATTCACTATTAAATGATTGATTAAAACAATTGTTTATTTGGCTTGGATCCCTCTCTTTTATGGACTTGTCAAAATATTTCATCCTGTATTTAAAGGCAAAAAGAAAGATGAGGCTATTAATAACATCCCCAATAAAAGAAAGAACACACGCGCCTTGAAGGCTACTTTATTATTCACATGTAGATTAGTCAAACATCTCTGTGGCGCAGGAAATCTATTTCTTGGATGTGAGTTCTGAAGAAATCATTTTAATTTTATTAGGTTGTAGCATAATATGAGAAAAAACAAAAACGTCATATATTGTGTTTTGTGTACATGTTGCACAGCAATTGGACTGTTAGTTTTATACCACTGTCAACACAGTTCAACATGGCCACCAACATTAAGTAACTTCATCAAACACAAACATTGTTACAACTTTTACATTAACTGAAGTTGGTTGTGGTAGTAGCTGGAAGTCATCCTTAACACATATTCCAAGCACTACACACTGCACAGCATCTTAGCTTAAACCAGGGGTGGTCAAAATGCGGTTCTGGGGCCATTTGTGGCCCTTTGAGTGATTTTGTGTGGCCCACAACTGCAAGTTAAGGGTCGTCTATTTTTGGCCCATAGGCTTAAGATATTGATGTAGATCTTTTGCAAATTTAATGATCATTTTTATAAGATTTTTAGGTTTGACATCAAAACAGATTTAAAAACATCTCAAAATGAGCCATATTAAGTTTTATACAATTTTTGGCAATACATCAATAAAAACAAATAAATTAAATAAAAAGCTAATTAAAATGTTATTGTGTATGAAGATTTTAATGTTTTGGATCTACAATAATTTAGAACAATGTGGAACAACAGGAGGAAGAATGTGGGTTTGGTCCTGGCCATGGAACACTGGATCAGCTCTTTACCCTCACTAGCGTCCTCGAGGGGTCATGGGAGTTTGCCCATCCAGTCTGTATGTATTTTGTGGACTTGGAGAAGGCATTCAACTGTGTTCCTCCGGTGCTCCGTGAGTATGGGATTGGGGGTCTGTTGCTAAGGGCTGTTCAGTCCCTTTACAAGTGGTGCGAGAGTTTGGTTCGTATTGCCGTTAGTAAGTCGGACCCCTTCAGGGTGGGAGTTGGACTCTGCCGGGGCTGCCCGTTGTCACTGATTCTGTTCATAACTTTTATAGACAGAATTTCTCAGTGCAGCCAGGGGGCGGAGGGTTTCCAGTTTGGTGGCCTCAGGATTTCATCTGAGGCCATGGTCCTCAACCGAAAAAGGGTGGATTGCTCTCTTCAGGTCGAGGGTGAGGTTCTGCCTCAAGTGGAGGAGTTCAAGTATCTCAGGGTTTTGTTCACGAGTGAGGGAAGAATGGAGCATGAGATTGACAGACGGATTTGTGCAGCGTCTGCATTGTTGCAGACTCTATACCGGTCCATTGTGGTGAAGTGGGAGCTGAGCTGTAAGGCAAAGCTTTCTGTTTACCAGTCGGTCTATGTTCCTACCCTCGCCTAGGGTCATGAGATCTGGGTATTGACCGAAAGAATGAGATCGCTAATACAGGCATTTGAAATGAGTTTCCTCCGCAGGGTAGCTGGACTCTCCCTTAGAGACAGGGTTAGAAGTTCAGTCATCATGGAGAGACTCCGAGTAGAACCGCTGCTCCTCCACATCGAGAGGAGCCAGTTGAGGTGGTTGGGCATCTGGTAAGGATGCTCCCTGGGTGCCTCCCTAAGGAGGTGCTTCAGGCATGTCCAACTGGGAGGAGACTCCGGTGAAGACCCAGGACACACTGGAGAGACTTTGTCTCTCGGTTGACCTGGGAACACCTTGGAGTCCTCCCAGAAGAGCTGGAAGAGGTGGCTGTGGAAAGAGATGTCTGGGCCTCCCTGATCAAGATGCTGTCCCCGTCACCCGACTTCGGAACAAGTGGAATATAATGGATGGATGGATGGAATAATTTAAAACACCTTCTCCACCAAAATTAGTACATTAGTTTTGTCCTTTTTCCAAACTATTGTTTACAGTGAGTTAAAAAACACTAAAGATATGTACATGTTTTATTGTTTGTTTATTTATTTATTTGTGTAATTAATTTTTTTGTGACTCATGACTCCTTTCATCCTCAAGGTTTTGGTCCAAATATGGATATGTTTGGACACCCCAGGCTTAAACCTTATGTGCTAAATTAGCATTTTCTTTCTGTCAGCAAAATATCTCATTTGGCAAAACTCAGAAAGAAGTTGTTTGATGTCCAGTTAAATCTTATTTACATTTGGAGTCAAATTGAAATTTGCCAACTCAAACATTGCTGTCCATTTGGCATTTTGGTAGCAGCTGATAACCATCCTCAACACATTATGTGCTTTAAAACATCTCACAAGATCTCACAATATTATATACGATTGTGCATAATGTAATTTACAAGGTTATTGTTATAGACCTGTTTCTAAAAGAAGAATTTAGTTTAAAAGTCTGTGAATGTGTGGACTGGCACTTTTCACCGTTCATATATGTCCCATCTTAATAATCAAGACTGTCCTCACGCCAAATGACTGTTCTGGGCTCAGAAAGGAGCTCATCAAAGACTCTAGTGCTTCTACAGTTAAAATTGTGCAGAGAAGTGGAATGATTGTTAAAAAGGGCAAAGCAAAAAGTGATTAAAACGGGCCTAGGGTCATCATTAGGATACGATTTCAGACAAACTGAGAGCAAGAAAGAAGTGTTTGAGAAACATCTTACTGACCAACAAGAGCTAACGTACAGCTCACTCCCAGTGACGAGGCTTTATTATGAGCTTCCTGACAGACCGTGAGTTTGTTTCGTTGATGAGCACGCTGATTAAAAGTTCAGGCATAAAACGCTTCAGGAAATGAGACAATTGTTGGAATAAACGTAATGCTGGGAACACATCTACATTCTTTGCTATTTATTGAGACGCAGTGATGTCATTGTTCAGTGAAGGTCTAATGTTCTGCTTTTAAAGAGCAAGTGGCCACAGGCAGCGCTGTGTCAGCAGCTCAAAGGTCAGGTATGAACATCTAATGATATAGGTTACAGTCTAGACGGACTGGTTTCACTGTAAGTGCACTGGGATTTTATAATGTTTACACATCAAATGTTTGAAGGTGTCCAAACATCAGTGTTTGAATAAGAAAAATACTTTTACAACATGGCAAAATCAACTGAATTTAGTTTTATCTTTGATCACTGATTTTTTTGTCTACCATTGAGACATTTCATAAACGCCACGTGCAAAAATCCTGCATATTAGTCTTCTTTTATTATTTAACAGTTTGAATTTCCTAGATGTGGTCTGATAATATAGTTTTGTTCTGTTGGAAATATAGAGTAGGACTTTCCAAAACCTGATGCTTTTTGAGAGGTGGATTCACACCTGAATTGCTAAAGGTATTATCTCACTGGGCTCCAACAGTTGGAGACTAGTCAACAATTTCAAAGTGAGAAAAAAGGCAAGTTTTTCATTAGAGTTTCACTGAATTTATAGTATTTGTGACCAAGTGACCGCCGAAACGTGTCCAGTTGTTCAAAACCACAGCCTATTTTCAAGTGCATGGTTTACAATATAGTAGGCCCTACTTTGCGGCTCGACTTTCGCAGACTCGCACTATTGTGGTTTGTGAATGTACAGTACATAATACTGTACAACCCCCCCC
>NC_056517.1:36140995-36161967 GCF_014905685.2 Nematolebias whitei
AAAAAAAAAAAAAAAAAAATTGCAGGACCATGATTGTCAACTTTAATAATACTCACAAGATTGGGACAATACTGCATACAGCACTGTACAGTAAAAAGTTAATGAAAAAATAAAATATTTCGGACAGGGGTCACCATTTTGTAGTTTTCTCTCAGTAAGCCTCCATTGTATTTCTACTCATAACGACTACATTTCCCAGAAGCCAGCAGGGCCCCGCCCAGAATCCCATTTCGTTCTGCTGAAATACTAGAAGAAAAGTTTTGATCTGATGAGAAAAAGTTTGACATTTATTACAGTGACTTTGGCACACAGCGGACGCAGAGAGACACAGGGAACCCATCGAACCAGACCAGAACCGCTGCAGAACCAGACTTCCAGATCCATTGGTGAATCTTGAGAGCTGGTAGCCGGCCCACAAGGACTTCGAAGTGGGGACGCGCCTTCGTAGGTCTGGGGCTCCATCCAGAGCTCACCGGGACTTTTTAATTCAGACTTGGACTCATTCAACTTGACAACCTCTGGTACTGTGCGTGCCGGGCTCAGGTGCGCACGTCCGCTGACGCAGCGGCTGGTAAGCTTCAGGTGGCAGTCATCCGTCTGGACTGTCTGTACCTCTTTAAACCGGACGGTCAGAGTGGCTGGTGGTGATCCAAATTGGATCGTCAGCCATGCACATGCCTGATGCAATCAAAAGCCCGGCACCAACCCGGCCCGCCCATCCAGCACATTATTTTGACTCGGACTGGGCATGGCCGTGTTAGAAATGACAGCGCTACTGCCCCGCTGTTTGTAGCTATATTTAATCCACCCCGTGTATTGAGTGGAATAGAGCTGGGAGCAGCGGTGGTGACTGTGACTAGTCGACGTGAAATATAAAAACTTGTTAGATGTCCTAGAATCAACTAGTCGACTAGTCTATCGAACCCCTAGAATCTACAAATAAGTTTGTTGTTAAAATGACGTAGGTTTAAGAGTTTAGAACATTGCAAGAGTGTGGGAAGGGTTTCTAAAGCCTTTATATATATATATATATATATATATATATATATATATATATATTGAAATAAATATAATACTGCTACTTTGCAGATGTTCACTTATTGTGGGGGTGGAACCAAATACCCACAATGAACCACACCCACAATAAACAAGGTACTACTGTATTGCACATTCATATGTTGCCCACACCATACTCTCCTATACAAGTTTTGTACTAATAAAATTATTAGACTATTATAATATAGTATATAGTCTTGGACCTGTTTTTTGTCAGAGGAGAGCTCCTCTGCAGGTGTAAAAACTGTTCTTGAGTTTTTGAGAATGGTTCCTGTGGTAAAACTGGCATTGGTTTGAGAGGCTCTGACTGGCTCTAACTATTATGAGAAACATTGTTCCACAAAGTCTTTGGATATGTCCTTAATTCAAGCTACAACTGCATGCATTCGCAACTTAAGAAAGTAAAATGAGAACCGTGTTGACTATTGAGAGACACTTTGGAGATTTCCTCATGAAAGTTGTTCACCAACTACCGTATCTTTCGCTGTATAAGTTTCAGGATTTTTTTTCTTCATAAATTAGCATGACTGCGACTTATACAGCGAAGCGACATATTTATGCTTGTTTTGTTTTTTTCCCGTATTTATAACACAATTTTTGACTGAGATCTGACAAGTTCATTCATTCTGACATGGAAATTATTGAACACTACCATTTTCAGCCATTAGAGGGGGCTTCAACTTTTATGGCAAGCCAAGTGTCTCATTAATAGGTAAATGTGGGTATTAATGAGACACTTGGCTTGCCATACGAGGCCACCTTTGTATCGCTCCAGAACTCCTGGAGCAAAGGTCAAATCAGCTGCATATTGCTGCACCACCCAGGTGAAAAGCAGCTGATTTGACCAATAAAGTGCATTTATTAAGGAAAAGTTCAACTGAGACACACCTTTACTATAATGTCAAGCAAACAAATAATTGTTTTAGGTGGCTATCTTGTTACATTTCAAAGAAATGCACAGCGAGTTGTCCCTCTGCACGCTCCCGCTTCCGCAAATCGGCTTTTGAAATGCAGATGATTTGACCGTCAAAGTGCATCTATTAAGGAAAACTTAAACTGAGACACACCTTTGGTACAATTTTGATCAAACAAATAATTGTTTTTAAGTGTTAATCTTGTTAAATTCTTGTTAAAGTCCTCCTGTGCACACTGCCGCGGCTGCCATTTGGCTGCCATTCAATTTTTTAAAAAAACACCGTCCCACATTTCCTGGTTGTCAAAGGTGACGCGTAACAAACGTGATGCATCAACGATGACACATAATAGATGTGACGTATACGGCAAAGCAACATATTTATGTTTTTCCCACTTTATTAGACATATTTGGACTGATGTGACTTATACAGCAGTGCAACATGTACTGCGGAAAGTACGATAGTTGCAAAATAATCCAAATCCATTCAGATACTACCTAAAATATTGTATCTTCTTTTGCATTAAAAAAATTCTTATGGCTGATAATTTTTGATTAATCAAGTTATATTCCATCAAGCTGATAAGTCAGACATTTTCTCAAATGTTCTGTTGTTATTTAAACTCTTTCTGATTAATAAATTATGCTTTTGTCATATAGACTGGGCAACAAAAATGTATATCTTAAGTTTTTGTCTAGATTAAAAAGTCAAAGATTTAGTTCAGATTACATGACATAGATTTACAGGTGGGAATGCAGCTAAAAAGATGACTTTTTTGTATAAACCCTGCCAGAATAAACATACCAGGAAGTAGTCTGTCCCGGTCAAACTCCCTGTGTAACCGCAGCTGATTGTTGATCTCTGAGGTCACTAGCTAACCAGTACTTTGGTTTAAATGTCTTGGGGAATGTTTGAAATGTAAATGTCCATTCAGCTTGTCTTCAGTGGACATGCAACACCGAGCCTGAAGGCAGCAGCAAACTCATTGGACTATTCATAGACTCCGTGTCCTCTGCTTCTTGCCTTTTAAGTTTTTAAAGGGTATAATGTTCACTCTGTGAGTTTAACCTAGATCTCTTTTGAACTTTTAATGATCTATTTCCTACAGTTAATGATTCAACACTCAGTTTACTACTGTGCGAATGCACGGATTAACACAGGCGAAGCAAGGGCACGTTTAGATAAAAAAAGTGCAATGAGGTGAAACTGTATTCATAAATGTTTTCATCTTTTGTAACTCAGTGGGTGTTGGATACTTCAACCTTTTATGTCTATGTAAATGTATTTATTTTTCTAATAAAACCAGCCATAGATGAAACACTGTATGCATCAGTGAGAGCAGCAAACAGAGAAACTGAAGTACTTTCTGCTGAGAAATGTCCAGTTTATTGCCCCATAGTTGGCACTAAAGGAGGAAAAAATAAGTAATGATAAACTAATGCACTTGGGTTAATCATTTTAATCATTACAGTAAATAGGGTTAATTTTAATTTCACTGCATTCTAATATAAACCTAACTTGCTCTTTGCTGTGCTGACTTCTGCTCAAATCTAAAAAGTTGTCAGGTCCTCTGGACGGATTCTTCTTGTTGAAACGTTTCGTCTTTTATCCAAAAGACTTCTTCAGTCTGAGGAGCTGCAACAAACTCAGTCTTATAAATAGCACCTTCGTATAATGGATCGACCAGTTTGATGTTGACACCCAAAACTAGCTTGATGAAGGAGGACCATCAGCCTAACGATCGATCGTTAGTGCCTTGATGGCTGCTTGCTATTCACAGAGGGCTGAGTGATGCTAACAATAACAGCATCGTAAGAGGAGGACGGTTGGACATGGAGGCCTCCACCCCTGTGTAATTGGTTGAGTTTGTTGCAGCTCCTCAGACTGACAAAGTCTTTTGGATAAAAGATGAAACGTTTTAACAAGAAGAACCCGTCCAGAGAACCCGACTTAACTTTGTTATATTTTTCTACCTGGATTATTGAGCATGCAGCAGGACATCCTAACTCAAGAATTAATCTAGTTTGCATTAACATCTAGTTGTTTTTTTTAATTTCTTATACATTTATGTCTCATGAAAAAGTAATTTCTCCATAAACACTTTCCATCAGTCACAGAACATAGTGAACTCTACAGGTTCTGATGGCGTTTCTCTTCCTATCTTACCATCTTCTCTGAACTTTCTGGGAGTTGAAAGAGAGGATAATTTATATGGTATGGGCACTGATGGATGGATGGATGGATGGATGGATGGATGGATGGATGGATGGATGGATGATTTATCTAAATGGTGTCCTAAGTGGGCATGTTGGGACAATTAGACCTCATCCCAACACCATTAATAGACATTAATTGAAAAGTTTTGATGGTTATTCTTTCAGTGCTCCCTATTTAAATATTCAAGGTATAAAATGATATATTTTTATGCCTAATTGGTGAAGCAGATATTCCATAAGTGCAGAAAAGCAACCAGGAAGTGAACATGTTAGCTCACATCTGCATTGTGCACTTTCTTCTAACGCTGTATTCAAATCATTATTGTCTCTAAATATAATAGGAAATTTAAACCTTGATTTAAAGATTAATTTTGAAAATAAACTTACCATTCACTTAAGTTCAGCTAACTACCACATCAAAGTTTAGCTCTATATCTGTATTTAAGATTGATTTATAGCCATGATAGTGTTGGCTAAATTTAATTGGCTTTGACAACCAATGTAATGTTGGGTTGTCTTTCAAAAGTTAATGCTTTGTGGATGTATATCCAAAGATTTCTTTAAATACGTTTCAATAAATTCTGTCCAGTGGCTGATCTAGTATCATACAAAGTTTGGGCGTGTTTCAGACACATCAGGAATTGTACTTTGTTTTGGTACAGCATGTTTCTCTCTATCTGATACACAGCATTCTGTCTCCAGTGTACATTATTCACAGTGTGTCAACTAACTGAGATAAAAAAGATCCTAAATAAAGTAAAACAAGATCATAACATTTTCAGTTATTGCTTTTGTAGTCGGAGCTGCACAGTTCAGTCCTGAAGTCACCTCAGTTAAATGCAACCGATGTCAGAGGTGGAGGAAAAAGACTAAATATGGTGCAGATAATTAATTCATTAAATTGTCTCCCTTTTTTATTGTAAAGAGAAAAAACAAAGATCATATTCTGTCTATCGCCTCTTATTTAAAATCCATCATCTCCTAGCCTGGTTTTAAAATGTCAAAAATAAAACGAATAATATATCACTGTTTGTTGCTTTCTATAAGATTAATTTTATTGCTCTTTAGTCATCTTTGTTTAGCTAGGAGCTCATCCAAACCGAAGCTCAAACAGGAAGTATGTTCTGTCAAAATAAAGCGACGCCCACAACAGAAAGTACTTTTCACTAAATCTCCCTGGCTCACAGGAACACAGTCTAAATCTCTCCCAAAAGTTAAGACACATAATTTGTTTGCATTCAGAGGTCAGGTTTAAAGAACTCAAAGATTTTGTTTTTATTTAATGCTGCAGCCTGTATAGCCAGATAATCCTCAGACCTACAGTAGCTGGTTTGCTGTAAGATGAAGAACATTAAAGTGAACTTTGTTTAACCAGGGACTAAAAGTACTTAAAAGAGTAAAGCAGAGCTGAAACTACGGCATGCTGTCAGACCGGCTCCAACACACCTGATGTTTTGCTTCCTAGTTCACTACTTCACGCCGCAGCTCAGAGTTTAGAGGACAACTTTTTTGTAAAATATGAATATTTCTTACGGTTGGGCTGCAATATCAAGGTAATTTTTTTTTGTAAAATAATGACCAAGATCCTTCCTTTAGATCACATGTCAAACTCAAGGCCCATGGGCCAAATCTGGTCCTTGTTAAGATCTTATACGCCCCCCCCCCCCTCCCCAAGATTATAATTTAAAAGAAAAATGTGTTCATTGCTTTAAAAAAATCATTTAACACAGGTTTCTTGCACCCGTTTTGAAGGTTATCAGCCATTAAATGGTCGTTATTTGTTGCTATCATCCCCATATGTAGCGTTCAGACTGCCCCTCCTCTAGTGGGTTTAAAGGGCTGTTGTTCGTATTGTTAGTGCTGATAACAGGCTCAGGTTAGATTCAGAGAAAAAGAGTCTGGGGGTTAGGTTTAGGCACAAAGGTAAGGGGGTTAAATTTAGTGTCAGTGCTCTGGGTCAGGTGTAAAGTTAGTTTTAGGAAAAGAGTTACATAAGCTGACAAAAAAGAAAAAACACTTCCTGTTTACCAGCGTGAGACGCTGCATATTATCAGCGATAAAAACGTACCTTTAAACCTACTAGGAGGTAGGAGGGACAGTGTGAACAATACGTTTGGGGAAGAGAACAATTGATGATGGGCTGACAACATCTAAAGCTGCTGTTTCTCATGACGGCTAACTTTGAGAAAGATGTCGGATATCTGAACTGGGTTACTGCATCAACTGAAATTAGCCCATGATTGGGAAAAAGTTTTAAAAAAAATGGCCCCTTTATGCAACAGTTTGACACTCCTGCACGGTCTTTGCTAACTCTTTCCATAAATTCAAATTTGCAGCTAAAGCCAACTTTGTCAAAGCTACGGACGGTCCCGAGCGCGTCTCTCTCCAGAGTAAACATTAGACGTGGACCTGTGTGGCACAAACCTAAGAGCTCAATATCTCTAAGCACGTGAAGCTATAAAGAAGACAGAAGCGAGCATCGTCTCTTGTATAAAAGTCATAGATCGCTTGCAGGCACTGGAACACAAAAGAAGTTGAGTCGTGAACATATTATGAAACAAGGTTGGAGAGTGGCAAATTGGTAATTAGCCTCTACGTTGCAAATGAGCATTACAGTCTTGCTTATGACTTCCCGCTCTGGTCCCCAAAGCCTCTTCTATTAATTTAGCTCTGAGGGCCCATCCATAAACAGGCTGAATAAGCTGTTAGCCTAAACGACGAGTGCCAATGAAGGGCTGGCTAAATATGCTAAAAGGTAACACGGATAACGACATATCCAACACACAAATTACAGAAAGCAGAGGTTATAAGCTATAGGAGCAAACTAGTTTTCATGGGTATTCCATTATATTCATTATTTTACTGTGTAGAGAATGTATCACTTTACTTTATGTAAATGTGCATATAATAAAAAACATGTCCACACAAGAGGATGGGTTAGTTTTAAGTTTATGCATGACTATTGGTTAAAACTTTAAGGTATTATTATTATTTCTGTTTTAATGGTGTCGAGAAAGCCGTCATTATTACTCCAATTTTGGGGGCTGTAGGAGGAGGGTAAAGTGCAAAGAAACTTAGAAATGTAAATACTTTTCAATAGGAATGCATTATTTTCCCAACTGTTTTATTGTTCCTAGTGTAATGTATTTAAATGTACTGCATTAATGACTCTTGTCGATCTTCATCTAGAATAAGCGCATAGCCATGGGAGTGTGTTTCAGTTAGGGGGTGTTATGAGTTTGCGTGGTGTTGTATGACCTTAAACACCCAAATGAATAGCATATTGCCAAATATATGCGGTGTATTGCACACTAGCAGTGCATGTTGGTTTATTTCAAAATGCACATTAAAATAGATGCTGTTTATTTTGGGCAAACTGTATAAGAAACTGCTTTTGTGGATTTTATTTAGTTGTAAATTGTTGCATATGGATATACATAAACTGTGGTGATTTTTATACTAGATTATATACTACTATTTATATATCTGCTAAATTCAACAATTTCAACATGTTGGAATTTAAACATTTGTAGCAATAATGACATTGGTTTTATGCATATTTTCATTAATTCTTTAACCATGTGCAAATCCAGTTTTTCGAAAATTTTAAAGTTTCGTAAAATGTAAATAAAAACAGAATGCGACGATTTGCAAATCAACCCGTTTTTTTTAATTGAACATAGTAAACATCAAACATTTAAAGATGGGGTACACGTTTTAAGAGAATTAAAGCTGTAAATTTTATGGCAGCAACACATCTAAAGAAAAGTTAAGACAGCGATAACTAAAAGGTTGAAAAACTATGGGAATAATTTAGAATAAAGTTCCCCAGTGGGAAAATGAGTGGGCAATACATTTACCCTCATCTATAGCTTATAGTATCATCTATAGCTTATAGTATCATCTATAGCTTATAGTATCATCAAAAAATGTCAAGAACAGTGAATTCTATGAGCTCAAAAGACAAGGCTGAAAGTAACTATTAGTCGTCTGTGATGTTTGGGTCCTCCTGGGTCACTGCATTAATAACAAGTCTAATTCTGTTATGGCTCAGGAACACATTCACACGTCATTGTTTGTAAATGCTGTTCGCTGTGGCAGCAACAAATACTGGTTAAAGCTCTATCGTGCAATTCCAGACAACAGTTGGTACCATGCAGACACACTGCTGTATGTTCTGGGGAAAAACGTGTTAAAGATTGACCAAGACAAAGTAGAAAAATGTTTTGCAGTTAGAACAAAATTACTCAACCTGTTATCAGTGCACAATTCCAAAGCATGCCTCTCTGATGGTATAGGGAAGCATTAGGACCTCTGGCATAAGTAGCTTGCACATCTGGAAAGGCATCATCAATACAGGAAGGTCTTAGAACAAGATAAGCTCCAATCTACGTATGTTTTGCAGGGAAGGCCTTGCATTTTTCAGCAAGAGAAGGCTAAACTGCACAGTGCATTGATTGAGACTGTGATTTCCAAGATGGCGCCAACAACCTGCAGCTGTGGATCATTCCCTTGACCAGCTCCAGGAGCATAAACAGCTGCAGAGGAGCTCTCTTCCTTACTGGAGCATTACATGCCTACCGGTATTTGTGCTATCAGCCTGTCATACTAGAAATAAGAAAGTACTTACCTTATGTTCTCTTCATGCTTCAGTATCTGCTTCCTCAGTTTATAGATGTTTACAGAGCTGTTAGAAGAAGAAAGGATGCTCTACAGTAGAAACACGACCCTGTCTTGTCTTCTTTTAGATTTGTTGCTGCCATACCTTCAAAATCACCCGGTTTCCCTCTTGAAATGGTACCATTTCTTAGATTCAACATTTAATATTGCTCAATGTGTCCAATTATAAATAAAATGTGGGTTTATCAGATTTACATATTATTGCATTCTACAGTTTTTGCACAACAACCAAATTTCTTTTGAACTGAGGTTGTATTTTGACATGCATGTCTTCTGGCATTCATCAATTTTTGCACCCCTGCTTACCACAGTCTTGAACAAGTACAAAGAAAAGAAAATTTTACGACAATCTTCTTTTTTCCATGTACCTTCCTGCTTGGCACAGTATAGTTGCCTGGTATGACATCATTTGTCACCTATGGTGTCCTGTGCCCCCAGCTCTTATTGAAATGGTCTCAAAGTCTTAGAAGTCTTCCTTCCCTTATGAGGTCACCATCCTGCCTCCAAATCCATTCAGCCCTCTGGTTGTCTTGCACAAGAACAAGTATGGCCCATTACTACCAAATGAAGAGGAAGTGAGACAGAAACTTCCAAATTAATTTACAGTAGAACACACCTCACAGGTAACTAACTCCAGCTTAATGTCATTAGTACAGAAACCATAAATGCCCGTAATTGAGAAAAAGCCTACAGCATACAAGGATAACAAATGGCCAGTTAATGAAAGCAGCGAAGCTCTTAACTATTCAGACTGATGTGAGGAGGAGAGATGTCTAACTTCTTTGACGTGGCAAATCCAGTTCACCTCCATGTGGAGTACTGCCACCCTGTGCTCGCCCTCCCGTAGGCACGACACTTATATTCAGATGAGCCAGCCATTAGCTCTAAGTGGTCTTTACCCCCAAATTCTGCCATTTTACAAATTAGCCAATATTCAACATTAGATTTTAGCCAGTGGCTCGGGTCAAAAGGCCAGCTGTGGTAAATATGAGGCGCAAGCCTGCAGTTAAGCAGATTATGAAGGGCTCCTTAAAGTGAATGCAATTCATTTTAGCAAATTAAAGGAGTTGGTGATTACAAATTAGAGACAAGCCATTATCAAGGAGGTTGAGAGTATTCCATTTTATTCTTTTTGTGGTCTGTTTTGGCATCAGCCAGTCTATTCCTGCTGTGGCCTACATTGTGGCCTAAATGGCTACTCCTCAGTCTAATGCAACGGGTAAAAACAGCATTAGGCTTTTGCTCTGCACCCATAGAGAGCAGAAAGGCTTGTCAGCCCTGAAAAATAGAGAGAGGAAGAAAAGAGCGAGAGCACTCATCCCCTGCTCTTCCACTCCATCAGGTTTGCACCGGGGCAGACGGACATATGGGTGATGCTACATTCTTTAAAGGGAATGAAGCAAATTCCTGACCCACCCTTCCCACCCCCCATTACAGTCTACCGCCCCATCGCTCGCAAATTGCCCATTCGAATGTCAGCCTTCCTCTTTATCAAACACTGTCTGCCAATCTGTGGGACAACGACGAGGAAAAGGCTAGAAATGCTGCTTGTATTAGGAGTCAGCACTCTGAACATGGGGTCACACGTGCACACATGGCCAGAAAATCAATACAGCTTTGCATGGACCTGACCCACATACAGGGAGGCCACTGGCTGCCCTGCCAAGCCTGTTTCATTGCGTCAAAACCACATATTGGGGGAATGAGTCATTAAATGTGGATTTTTATTTTAATTTATGAGCAAAGATAAGAAAAATGATGTCAGCACTCAGTGCGTGTGTGCATCTATCTATACATGAGAAACGAATTCAGTGTTTCTTGTGCGTACATGCATGTGTTTTAAAGTCAGAATACTGGGGCAGAGTGGGTGTTGAGTTCACACGAGCCCTTCCTGCTGCCTGACTTCACTGTCACTGATTGCAAGCGACGCAGAGCTAATAAAAGAGCAAAGCTGACTGTCAGCAGTGATTAGGCGGGCTTCACAGACAAGACAAAGAGAGGTGTGAGCACAGCGGCATTAGCTACGGTCATTAAACAACTTGAGCCGAGGTTTTCAGACTAACCTGTTCTATTAAAGAGGAGGAGCGCAGAGCAGTGCAGGGCTGTTTGCTATTCTAAGACATGCATGTAATGAACGTAGAGCGCAGATGATGGATCTGATCATGTGATCCGGAGCTGCAGTGAAGCTTTCAGCTGTGTGGGTGTTTCTAGCAAAAGTTTTGCATCGTCCATTTTAGTTCATACTCCCATTCTTGCATTTAGCTGTGTGAGAAAACATCTTATTAGCTGAAAAATTTGTCACATAACTGGCTTTTTCCCTTTTTTAACTTGGCGTAGCCAATATGAAACAGGAAGTGACAACAAAGCGGGGCTCTTTAAAAAGGGAAACTCCTCGGTCTTTGTTTATATGAACTCTGGATCATCTGTATCTCTCTCTGATAGAAACTCCAAAAATTATATAAAAAAACATCAGATTCTTCTTTACTGTATGTGTTGTTTGCCACTGTAGCAACGCTCTCTTCACATGCAGGCGTTCCCTTTAGTCATCACTTCTTTCTGTGCATGCAAATATACTGTTCATCTCAGAGGGGACCATTTTTTATTTCAAAGTTTTGTTAATGTTATCTTTCTAATAATCGATTTGTATTTATCATTAAAAAAATTGTGAGTTTGTGGATGACAATATTCATTCATTCAACCTTTATTTATACATGTTTGTCTCATTGAGCCTCGAGGACTCATTTACAAGAGAGACCTGTTTTTTTTAAAGAGTGATGACAATAGTAATCATAAAAAAAGCATATAAACTAAGAAAAACAAGTGAAAGAAAATGATATTAAAAAAATGAAACATTGTAAAGTGACGTGGAAAACTAAAAACAGGAACATGTCTGCATTGGTTTTTGCCAGGAACTTAACAGATGTTTGAAGCCACTTAGAGGTCAAGGTCGAGAGCTTCAGATCTTTTTGCAAGATATTCCAGGAAACAGGAGCGGAGTAGGAGAAGGTCCTTTTGTCTAGTTCAGTCCGCACTGAGGGAACACTGCAGGTAATGATGTCCTGAGAGCGCACGCTGTAGCTGCACTCACACAGAGACATGTACGAGGGGATGTATGAAGGCAGCAGACCAAGAAGTGATTTAAAGATGAAAATGTACCAGTGAGAGAGTCTGTGTGAAATTAATTATGTCCAGTTAACCAGTGAATACTGGGTGCAGTGGTGGGTACGATACTCACAGCCAGTTATGAATCTTAGTGCACCATGATAGACAGCATCCAACATCTGCCGGGTTCTTGTAGGAGCGTTCATGTAAATAATGTCACTGTAGTCAATGGAGGGAAGGAAAGTCACAGTTACAAGGTGTTTCCTAGCGTTCAGAGTTATACGGGATCTGTTTCTGAAAAAAGAAACACAATTTTACTTTCAGTTTCTTTACCAAGTTTTCCACATGGAGCCTAAAAGAGAGATGCGAATTGACCAAGATACTCCATTATTCGTAGGAATTGACAAACTCCACGGGGGGCACCATTCAAAGATAAAATCGAGGGAAGGTTTGCTGGGACCGACTTCCTATTTGAAAACAACATCATTTTGGTTTTGTTGCCATTTAGGACAAGTTTAAGATGGAGCAAATCTGACTGGATGATGTCAAAAGCGGATTGCAAAAGCTGGAAAGCTTTAGCAACTGTTGTAACGACAATAAACAACTATATCTTCTGAAAAGAAATGTAAGGATGCATCAGGGATGATCTGACCTACATTACCTATGTAGATTGTGAAGAGGGTGGGTCCTAAGACTGAGCCTTGTGGTACACCATTGTTAACCATTAAATTATTGGAAGAAGTACCATCATGTTGAACACACTGCCTCCGATCTGAGATACAGTTAGAGAACCAACATATGGTGTGATCTGAGAAACCAGTTTCTGAGAGCTTATGACACAAGATGTCATGCTCCACAGTGTCAAAAGCTTTAGACAGGTCTAAATAAAGTGCAACACAGTAATCATTAGCATCCAATGTTTCAACGACATAATTATACAATGTACAACTACAACAATAAAAAATATTAAAATGTGACTGTCATCATAGGGGAGTAAACAGTAACAACAAAGGGGATGTAAAGTGTTGATTGTATATTTTTGAAAATGTACAAGTTTAATGTGATCTTGACTTTGATTTAGCATTCAGAATCTACATTTATCTACATATATATATGAAGAACCTTGAATCCTTGAATATATTGAGCTCAAATTGATACATAGCTGTTTAGAAAACGTAAAAAAAAAAAAGAGTTGATCTGTAATTTCGTTTAGCTCCTAAAAAGGTAAAATAGGAAGTTGTAATAAAGGGATGAAGAGCGGCAGCAATGGACGGATGGAGGTGATTAAAGGTGACCTGAAAGCCCAGACAGGAGGCAGTAAAACCAGCAGTTGGAGGAGGATGTGGGACTTCTTAGAAAAACATGGACATGAGTTGTATGAATATCTTTAGTGAGTGATGTGCAGTTACTGAACATATTCCTGCTAGTTTAAGCTAATGGCACAAATTTGGCAACATTTTGACCTACTTTGGTCTGTTTAGAGAAAGCTACTTATGTGGGAGGAAAAGTAACTTCTAATACAATTTTTAAGAAATGCATTTGAATGAACTGGCATTGAATGTTGAATGAAATATTTCCTGCCCCGCAGGCAATTCAGTTCCATCAGAATATGAAAAATGCATATTTCTAACATTTAGATTGCTCTATTCTGTCACTAAATCCAGATAGAGATGTAAAATTTATTTTAAATTTTGATCAAAGGTTAACAAAAAAGGAGCGCACAAAGAAATGGTGAATGTTTTTGCCACACTCATTAAAAAAAAAAAACATAGGGGACTTTATTCTCTTTTGAGTAACAATCAATTTCAAGCTGTTTATTTTTATTTCTCTTTTCTTATATTTTAATTCACTAGCTTACCCTCACATAACTGTTTATGTTTTTTTATATATATATTATGGATCTATTTCTGTTTCCCACAAACTGCACACATATGCAAATGGGCACATTTAAACAAAATCCCACACAAAAACAGAACACAATGCACATGCTCCGGCTGCAGACACACTCACAAACACACACTCTTTCGTAAATCAAACCAACACATACAGAGTGACTCAGAATAACAGACGTGCACACACACACAAACCCACGGCGTGTTTTTTTTCAGCTCGTCAGAAATGATTGCCAAGCATAGCAGGGATATCCCACAAGCCCTGTAGCCAGAAGACCGATGCTGATCACTGGGAAGAAACTTTCCGTGTGTTTGTGTGAATGCAGCTAAACACCAAGACAGGAATAGATTTGTGAGCGATGCTTTAAAAGCTGTATCTTTTTTTTTTTTTTAACACATGATAGTATGCTACATTATTCTCTGCGCTCTAGTTTTCAGATTTTTCTTCTCTTGTGTTGGATTTAGTGTTTGGAAATGAATGTGCTGTGGGTGTGGGTCATGTCCATCCCTCCCGTTCACCTCCCTTTGAAGGTCTTATTGCTCCCCTTTTCGTCTGCAGGTCACCCTCCCTGTAAATAGGTTGAAAGTCTGCCCCCCCCGAGCCCGGCCTCCCTGAAAGTCCCAAGAAAAAAGCACCAAACGAGGGGGTTTGATTAGTTTATCACTATTTATGTGAAAACAGAAAGAAGCAAAGTGTTGTTTGGTGCTTTAATACGACGTAACTGCTGGAGACACTTTTCGTCCACAGAAGTCTCAACAAATCTCCTGTTGATTTTTCCATCTGCTTGTTGTTTGTTACATCTACGGTGCCTCCATTTAAAAAAAAAAAAAAGGGCTTTATTTGTTTCACATGGTGTTGTCAGCGTGCACAGTTTGCACAATCACAAAAATCTGGACTACACATGAGGCTTGAGGTTAGGCGGGGGGGTCAACTGGGGCTGTAACCCTTCTTGTGGTGTCTGAAGAATATTGTAACTTGACTCAACAATAACGTTCGTCAAGCCGCAGCAAGGAAAACAGCGTTTCTCATAAATTTAGATGAAAACAAAATTAGGGTTGCAAGTGGTTGTCGTGCGTAACTCATCTTTAACCATCGAGGAAGAGCACCACAGTAAGCAGTTCTGCTGGATGTTACAACAGCCAGATTTAAAAAAAATAATAATAATTCATTAGGCTTTTGCAGGGGCTGCTTCTTATGAAACACTTTACCTTTCTACAAATACACATCAGAATACAGAAGCATTGGAATCCCTGCATAGCATCTTTTATATGTGTCTTTGGATTCAAACCTAGCATAATAGCATACATGTAGCTCGGTGGTCAGTGCTGGGGACTTGTAATCCTGAGGCTGCAGGTTTGAGCCCAGGTTGCATCAGGGAAGGCATTCGGCTTTCGTGTGAAACTTGCTCGTAGATGAAAGGAGTGTAAAACTTTAGTTGTGATTAGGGCTGGACAAGGGGTGTCTGCATGTTGGAGCAGCTCTGTTACTTTCATTCTGAGATTTTGCTTTTGGAAACTTGTAATTCCTCTTTTTCTGGATGTAAATCACATTTTTTGGATGATTGTTTCCTCTGGTATCAGATGCTGTGCAGCTGGAAGGATTTTTACGGTAACTTTTTTAGTTTTGGACATTTGTTATGATGCGTAACCATGGCAACAAGGCAGTTTTCTACAACCAACAGCAGCTGATTAACATCTCAAAAGCTCAAGTAATATCTCAAATACAGCCCTAAATTTCAAATGAGTTGAAAAGGATGTTCTGTGGACGCATTTTCATCTACCTGCCAGCTGTGCTCGAGTGCCTGACCACTGAGATCCTGGAACTAGCAGGAAACACGGCTCATGGCAGCGGAAGGACAGGATCGACCATCAGCACCTACAGTTGGCTGTCCGCAGCGATGAGGAGCTCAACAAGCTGCTGGGAGGAGTGGCCATCGCCCTGGGAGGATTTCTGCCAAACATTCAGGTGATCCTGAAGCCCAGGAGGCCAACCAAGTGCAAGTAAACGGATCAACATCTGTGGCCAGTTTTTTCAGAGCTCTATAAGACGGACCATCACAAGAGATCCTTCCCGCCCACAACCATCAACATCTAGAGCAACTCTTTTATGAAACAAGGAAAATGAGCTACAACATTTAATTTCCCTCTGGGATTAATAAAGTATTTTTGAATTGAATTGAATTGAATTGAATGCACTTTTATTCAGTAACGGTGATATGAATTTGAAGCACAGTTTCAATATTTCTATATGTTTACAGTGTTTCACTGACGCATTTATTGTTCTGTTCGGGTTGAAGCCACTTCAAGCCGAACAGAAAAGCCGCGACACATAACGACGTAAGCGCGTGTTGGCGTACAGCACACACACACAGCTCGAGTCCAGAAGGAGTCAGAGGTAGCAGGCTACGCTAGGCTAAGCTCCAACAAGTTTTCACTTCAAAGTGAGTGCCCATGACCGTCAGAATGTGACTGAACAAGCTTTAACAAGGGAAGAGAAAGCAGATGACATAATTGATAAGAGAGGAAAGACTAACGTGGAACTGTTGAAGTGGTTCGGCAACCTAAGATCCAATAAACTGCAGGTTTGTGCTGCAAAATGTGCCGGAGAGTCGTTCCAACTAGCGGTGGGGACCAGTGGTGGAGAAAGTACTCAAACACTGTACTTAAGTAAAAGTACAAAAAAATGTACTCTAATAAAAGTAGAAGTACCACATTAATATTTTTACTTAAGTAAAAGTAAATAAGTACTTGCTTTTAAAATACTTACAGTATTAAAAGTAAAAGTACTTGCTGAATGTATTACCTAATGCAATGGTCTACAATATCATTGTCTGCGTACAATATGTATATTTTCTGTAATACATTAATAGTGTTGTGTCATTTTAATGAACGATGCTGCAGATAATGTTTTTATTGTGTTTACTCTGTGACACAGTTCACACTTGGACTTGTGATTCTGTGCGTCAGAACTTCAGGGATGACCTGCAGAGTTAAATGTCATTAATCAAAATAAGAAAGAGGAATGATTATACCTTTGAACGTTTTTATTTAACACAAAGCAAAACCAACGTGTCATTTTAACTGCAGTAAACACGTTTAAGTAAAAGTTGTCTGCCTGAACAAAAGGAGCGTTAGACACAACAAAGGAACAGGCTCTGATCATTTCCACTGATATTTCAATTCCAATTAAAATATGTCTATTCAACCTTGTAATGGGTCAATATTGAACAATATTTTAACTTCCTGACACCATCTTTAAAACTTGGACCGGAGTGTCGAGCCATTTGGAGACATCTCTTGTCCCCTAACATCCCATGAACTGACACATTTTAATATTGCAGCAAGAATTTCTTGTTCAAGTTCAGAAGAAGTTGGTTTTCAAAGATTTTTTTTGTTCAATCGGGCTCTTTTGGGAGAGAGAATCTGCCCTGTTGTACTGAGCCTTTCAATAATCTTTCAATAATCTTTCAATAAGGCCATAGGTGGAGCATATCTTCTGACTGACTCGCTTGCGGTGGAATACACTTTGGGTGTGTTAGCGGTGCTGCGGGTGCACCCAGCTCAGTGACATATATACTAGAATATATGTCATTGGTCCAGCTCTTCTTGAAGGCGGGGCCTAACGTTACCTGCCCACTTTGCAGTGATTCAATGGACCAACTCCCCTCTCACCATTGGTTACTTTCAAAGTAACAAACAAATCAAAAAGCTGCAACATGAATGTAACTTGTAATGCAACATGTTATAGAAATGTAGTGTAGTAGAAAGTACAGATACTTGCTGTAAAATGTAGTGGAGTAAAAGTATAAAGTACCCACATTTAACTCTACTTAAGTAAAGTACAGATACATGTAAAATGTACTTAAGTACAGTAACAAAGTATTTGTACTTAGTTACATCCCACCACTGGTGGGGACACATCTAACTTGTTTCATCGGAAGAGTTTCCATAGAAGATGCTGAGAGTCAGAAGATGAAGCACAACAAAAGTTTGAGCCAACGTGTCCCTGAAACACCCCCAGCTGTATCAAGACGTTTGCTGCATGTGTTAGTTATGTTGTTGTTTAAAGTTAAAACTATTAATATTGACAAAGTTGAGATTTTTTTGTTTATTTATTTTGAAATTATTTGAAGGCTAGACACAAATAAAAGGTAAACATTACTTTATTTGTACAGTTTGTACAGTTTTTCTGACACGTTTATATTGTTTATATCGATATCAGAATTATATCGTTATCGACTGAAATTAAGAAATATATCGTGATAAAAGTTTTGGCCATATGGTCCAACCCTAGTTGTGATGGACTCGCCTCCTGTACAGCTTGTGCTCCACTTCTTGCACAACGGTTGCTGGAATTATAAAAATGACTTTTAAGATTGGTTTTGATGCTTTTATTGACTTTTCCATGTGGCAGCCATTAGAAAAGATAATTATCTTATAGTTTAGTATTTAGTTTCACTGTTTATTATACTAATTGTGTTGCTCTACTACAGAAAATATGTTGCCACCTTAATAAAAAGTTATATTATGTTCATAACAATCTTTTTCTGCTAATATGGTGTTTTTGTGTTAGTGTTTATCTAGCATAGCATAACCCCTCAAGAGTTTACAGATTTTTAAAGATGCACAGATTCTGACCAATTCAGAAATACTAGTAAAGTACCTGTACAGGTATTCGCCAAACCAAGAGGGAACCACTCGTGTGGGAAGCAGAAGATGTAGTAAGGCACATTAAATGTGTGTGAGAAAATTAAGCTGGAAGTGAGGCAGAGAGACGATATGATCAAAGATTTAAAAAAAGCTAAGTTACCTTTTTTTTTAATGAACCTTCATGTTAGATACAATAAACAATAAAGGATCAAGCCTTTAGATGTGAATGCATTCACAGATTTCAAATAACTTCTATGAAAACAAACTTATTTTATCTGAAATTTAACTTCTCAATGTCAAGTTCAGCAACTTATTGGTCAGTCTTTTTAATATATATATGGAGTCTAGCATTGATAAAATCCGGTCAATACAACACGTACACACAATCAGAATCTCTGAATTATTACCAGCATTCCCTTTTTGAAGCGCTCCACATGGCAAATCAATAAAATTAACTTTTGTTTTTGAGATGTTTTTCTTTCTTCTCCTTTCCCCAATAAAAATCGAAATGTATTTTTATATGCCTAACACGCGGCGGCGAAAAGTTCAATGACAACACGGCGTCTGGGGAACGAGGGAGATCTTCGTCCCAGCAAACAAACGCACGCGTGTTATTTTCTGCTCCTGCAAGATCAGATATTTGGGACAAGGTGTTCGCAGTTTCCTCGTGGGTCTCTCGGGGGAGTCGTGTTTTGTGCTTCGTCTTCAGTCTGAGATAAATGAAAACCTTTTGACTTTCCCTCCAAGGAGAGAGCGCGAGCGGGGAGGAACTGTGAGCTATGCTGAGCAGAATGCATGATGCCTCCAACGACGAGAGGAAAAGGGGAAAAAACGGGGGGAAACATTAATAAAACAATTTCAGCTCATTATTATACAGTTCGGCTTTCTATTTTTATTTAGCGCTGAAAAGCCTGCATGTCACTTTAGGTGGGAATGATTAGACGTAGCAGCTCTTTCAACAGAGGCATATTGTTGCATGTTTTGCCATTACTCAATGTCACTTTTTTATGACATTCCATAATGTCACATATTTGCCTGTTGAAATAAGCATAACAGCAGATGCATACTGTCACTTCTTTTTCTTTTAGACTTGAAAATACACAGTTTTTCATTCATATCATTGACTTCACCAGCAATATCACCAGTATTGGAATGAGATTTATATTTGTTTTATTAGGCACCAGGAGTTTTGATTTTGTTTTGCACATACAATCAAAAGTTTAAATATACGTCAATATAACTGTTTGTCTTTTCACAGTTCAAAAATCCATCAGAACGATGCAATCATGTGCCACGCATCAAATTAGTCCCACGTTTCAGCCAAAACAGCTTTGATCTGATGGGATTGTTTGGCCACTGAAGGGTCGGGCGTACTCCATCCCAAGTGCTGAAAACGGCTCATGGTCGTAGTTGCGTGGCAAAAATTGTGACATTTTGTTCACAGAGAAGCTTCACCCGCCCCCTTCTCGACACAAGGCCTTGGCTGAACTTTTTTCCCACAGGTGTATGCACCAAGTAATGGTCAAGTACTGGTAAGAAGTTTGCAGCCATATTCGTCAATGAGGAAATGTGCTAGTGTGGCAAATGTGCTTACCCCCCAGTGTCAATGGCTCTTGGCTTGAACAATGTGGTCAATGGTGTCAGAAGCATTCATAATGGGGGGGGGGGGGCACACTGGATGTGGAGGGGGAGCTTCAGGGGGACCTCACCCCAAAATTTTTTGAATAAAATAGATGCCATTTTCTGCATTCTGGTGCATTCTGCATTAATGGGTTTTTAAACACCTATGTTTACCTATAAGTAAACACTTGATTCAACAACTATTTTAGAGAGCTCGGCACAACAGGAAGCAGCGCTAAGCTAGCGGTGTGCAATACAGACGTGCTAGCCAAGATGCTACAGACGCAGAGCTCCGCTTTACATTACACAACCTAATAAATGCTTTATACAAAATCAGTTTAGAGTTAACTAATTATAACAAGCAAAGACTAAACTTATGCACAGAAGTTACAACACATATACAAAACACAGCACAACTAGCTTTAAGCATTAACCTTTAATTTAAACATTAAGCATGCCTGTAGTTACCTTGGTACAGATGAACATGTGGTACTTCCTGTTTATCACTGTTGTATTCAGCTGATCATGAGGTCGGCCGCAGGGATTTATCATCTTTTACGTTTTTTCCAGACTCGGTTTAAATTTTGGAAATGGAATAAACTGTTTTCCGCCCTTTAAAGCAGGTATATTCAGCTAAACTGCTCAAAGTTACAGAAAACAAGCAGCTCAGTGACCGGACATCCAGCATTTAAAGTCATTCTGTAAATAAACTAAGTATTACACTGTTACCTTTTAAATGCATTTATTAAAAGCACTGAATCATAAATGCAATAAACAGAACCCAAACTCAGAACCACCACCCCCTTACCCCTATACATATATATATAAATATATATATACAT
>NC_056517.1:36171977-36172500 GCF_014905685.2 Nematolebias whitei
TGCACATCTGCTCACAGACTCATGTTCATGTTTGTGCTGATGTTCAATGTTTTTATGTTATGAGTGCTTAGTGTATATTTAGTTGATGTTTTTCTTAGTTCATATCTTAGATGTTATTACTGTTTTTCTTATACATTTTATTGTTGGATGTAACTGGGACCCTGTGTACATAATTTCGCTCCACCACATGTACCACATGAGGTGCGAATGACAATAAAGAAACTCTGACTCTGACTCTCTGACTCTGATTGATGGATGAGCCGCGCAATCGACATGGAATTTGTATTTAAAATAAATTATTATAAATTATTTAGCACCTGTTGCACCTTTGTGCAGCCCAGCGCTGCAGAAGAATATTCCTCCTGCACCTCTGTGGTCAGCTTCCTGCTGCAGCTGATCAGAAGTGGGCGTGGCCAAGAGCACTTGCAGGTGACAAAGAGCAGCGGAGGCAGGAAGCTGAAATCATGACATTCTGTGCCCTTTAAGGTCATTTAGAGTTTAGAAACATTGTTTAGAACATTGC
>NC_056517.1:36172600-36221071 GCF_014905685.2 Nematolebias whitei
TATATATATATATATATATATATATATATATAAACTACTGCTTACTACTTGTACTACTATTCCTACTTTGCGGTTTTTTACTTATCGTGGGGCTTCAGGGGACAGTTTCCCTGCAATAAACCAGGGACTACTGTATATTTATACAAATATGTCTTTGTTTTAGTTTGATTATATATCACAAATAAAACAGTCGGTGAAACGTAAAGTTTAGCATAAAGTAAAATGCAAAAAACAATGTTACAGGTAATAAACCCAAGAACCCTTTTAATAAAGTTACATTTGTAGAGTAGTACTTGATGGCATTTATGCCAATAAAAAGTGGGCATTTATGGTAAATCGTAATAAATGTTAAATATGAAATGGTACCAAGACATTTTATGTCTGCAAAATAAAAAGAATTGTCACTGACTTTAAGGTTCATTTTAACACAACCAAGCACGACTTAAACTCCATCAGCTAAAGAAATTGTACAATTTTTAGAAAAATATTATTACTCTGACCGCATTATTTTCTATGTATTAATTTCCTTCATTTTACTTTTACTTGTGTCCAAACTGTCTATTTTAGTAGTTATATATATGTGGTCATTTTAAAGAGCAGGTCTACCAATTTAAAGGTGCATGCATCTCCCAGATACGCTCATTGTGTGGAGAGGGGAACAGGGTTGACCCATGTGGACCCTCAGCTGGTCTGCTACTTCATGCCTGCAGCAAAACGGCAGCTCAGTGCTGATGAGAATCCCTATAATTGGCCCAAACCTGTACATATGGCCTTAAGCTCTTTCGCTCCAAACCGCCAGTGAGATGGTGCTGGATAAAGATGGAGGAAGTCAAGCTGAACAAAGACAGAAGAACTGCCTGGATGGGAAACTTGAAGGAATTGTTGGTAATGGCTTAAAAATAATATAAATAATAGAATATTGTCCTATAAGAAATCAGTTTGTAAACATTCCCAAAATATATATATGGGGTGCCGTTTGTAAAGTTGCACAGTCAAAAATTAACATCAATATTTTGGTTTGGCCTTTAATAAGAAAAAAAATATTATTCATACATATATAAATTTCATAGTTTCAAACTAAATATTTAATTTACAACCTAAATATTTAGTTTACTAACTAATATTTAACTTGCAAGTTATTTAGTTAGTAAACTGAATATTTAGCTTGGAAATTAAATATTTAATTTCCAAGCTAAATATTTAATTTCCAAGCTGAATATTTAATTTCCAAGCTAAACATTTAATTTAAAAAATAAACATTTAACTTGCTAACTAAATATTTAACTCGCACCTAAATATTTAACTTGCAAGCTAAGTTGAATATTTAGTTAGCAAATTAAATATTTTGTTTAGGTATTAAAGGTTTAGCTTAGAAATTAAATATTTAGTTGGAAATTAAATATTTAGCTTGGAAATTAAACGTTTAATTTACACCTAAATATTCAGTTTACTAACTAAATAACTTGCTAGTTGAATATTAGTTAGTAAACTAAATATTTAGCTTGTAAATAAATATTTAGTTTGGAACTATGACATTTATAAATGTATGAATAACCTGGTGAAAATATGACTGAAAAAAATAATTGTTTCTTTTCTTATTAAAGGCTGAATAAACCAAAATGTTGTTGTTAATTTTTGACTGTGCAACGTTACAAACGGCACCCCATAGGAATAATGCTCAGCTTCTTCTTCATTTTTCTTCTTTTATAAACTTAAGTGTTTGTTTTGTTTGTATTTGGTGCATTTTAGTGCTTTATTCCCCCCTCCGTCCCTGTGTGTGTCTGTGCATGGTGCACGATGGCACGTGGGCCTGCTATCTCCCAACCACACTTCTGGGTCTGGCAGTGGGACAAAATGTCCTGGGGGCCCAAACTTTCCCGTGCTCCCCAGCTCCCCACTCCTCTCTGTCTCCCTGTCTGTTAGTTGTCCAAGAATATGTCAGTCAGGTCCTGGACAATTTGCATGCTGCCCTTCTGCCTTTTTCTTTTCTCCTCACCTTCTCTTTGCATCTTTCTGCCCCCTTTATTTTCTCTTTCTCTCCAGTCTCTCTGCCCTATCCAGTTTTTGGCCCTTGGCAGCCACTGTAATCCCGCTGCATGAACTGGTGTCTGTTCATAGCCCGGTACAGTATGTGTGGCAACGCCCTCTGGACATGTTGGCCCTTTTTCTGACAGCTTGATTTGGACCCTGAGGTGTAGAGAGAAGCAGGCTAGCATTAGGAACTGTAAATTTATAAATTAGGGCAACATTAAGAGGGTTTTTCTGTTTTTAGTTTTTGTGTTTCACTTGATTTTCATGATCAGCATCTTAAGGACATGTGTGGGTATTCGACCTACAGCTAAAGAAAATCAACACTTTAAAGCACAGTTTATATTTGGGCCCAGAATTAATTTTTTTAAGTGATTTTTTTTTCTGAAGTCAATGATATGCCTTTATTGAAGTCAATACCGTTTGTTTAGTTCTCAGTTATCTTTTATGCCGCCCATCACTTTTTGCCTCGCTCCCCTCAGGCAGGAGGTTGAGGAGCATTAAGTGTGGAACCACTAGACTGAGGAACAGCTTCTACCCTGAAGCTGTTTGACTCATAAATCCCTAATCAGGATCATCACTGTGAAAAGAAAAAAAAAATCACACTAATGCAACTTTGATTGTTGATGTGTGCTGCTGATTATCCACGCTGCTGATCTCATGCTGCTGATTAGTTCATGCTGCTGTATTCATCCATTCGTACTCATCCACTCACAAAGTCTCATGTTCATGCGGCTGGTGTATTGTTTTACATTTGTAGTGTTTAGCATATATCTTAGATCTTTTAGTGTGACGTTCATTTCGCGTACATCTTAGTTTATATCCTTTAGATCCTTATTTACTGTTTATATTTACACTTTATATTTTTGCTATTGTTGGATGTAACTAGGACCCTGTGTACACAATTTTGTTCCACCTCATGAAATGCATGCAATGCAAATGACAATATACAACCTTGACCTTGACCTTGATCATGTTCTGAAAAGTATTCATTTACTGAGCCATGCAGATTTGTTTTGTGTGGCCAAATGTTGTAAATCGTGTCTTAAATGTGCGTGCACGTATTTGCATAACTCTTCTAGATTATGCAGTTCCACATTATTCATTTTTCAATTTTCTAATGACCCCTTGAATTTAACTTGTGTCGTGTGCACAGAAACCTTTTGATCTTTTAAAAAATTGTTCATATGATTTGTTTCTACTACTAGTAGGTGCTCACTGTGGTATAAAAAAAAAAGTCTTAATGGAAATCATCATCAGAAACTACCAGTACTTGTTTTTTTTTTTAAAAACACTTAGCAGCGTAGATTAGGTTTCCAAAGTCGCATGTAAAAAATCAAAAAAGCTAAACTTTCTTGATGCAATAGATCAATGTTCTCAATTAATTTTCTCGTATCCAGCACTAATGGTTAGATAAAAGTCAAACACAGGACTTTAGTACAAACACATCATACCAACTGTCAAGCATGGTGGTAGAAAGGTTATGGTCTGGGCTTCTTTGAAACCAACAGACCTGGGCAACTTGCAGTCATTCAGGCGACCGTGAACTCCTCTGTAATTTAAAGCTACAGTAAATGCAAAGAATATTTGTCTCTGAGCTACAGTTCGGCCCAAACTTGGTCACGATGTGACAGGACGCTGTTCCTGAGCACAGCAGCAAATTAATGACAGAACAGCTGGAAACTAAAAGAATCAAAGCGGTGGGATCGCCTTGAAAAAGTCCAGACGTGAACCCAGCTGAAACACGGTGGTGGGAGGTTCAGAGCTGTGCGTAAAACTCTTCAAAGAAAGATATAAAAGATGATCATTACATGGTTTTACTACTAAAGTCGCTTCTGCAGTTTGGTAAATTTTAAACTGTTTTGTATATACTGTATCTCATTTGAAGACCTGATAATAACCAGATGTTGTTTTTTTTTTATGTCCTGCAACTAAAAACCTGAAAACATCCATCTTTCCATCCATTTTTTTAAACTTGCTTTTTTCCTTTTAGAGTCATGGGGGAGCTGGTGCTATTCTTTAGCAGTCGTGCAAGAGGCCGGGGCTGCAAATCCGTCACAGGGCCACACAGAGACAAATGAGACACACAACTCTTCACACTCGCTCACACCTAGTGGCAATTTGGACCTGGAGAAAACCCACGCAAGCACAGGAACAAAATGCAATCTACACAAGAAGGACCCAGCCCAGGAGGTGATGCTGCAACCGTTTTGTTGAGACAATAATGCTAACCACTTTACTGCTGTGCCACCCAAAATAAAACACGTTTGTGATTTTAAAATAATAACTGATTGATTGCTTTCCCCATGGACCTTGCAGTGCATGAACACAAACTAAAGTGAGTTGACTGAAAAAGCAGAAGGACCGATGTACAAACATGTCACTACAGATACATTATTTGATTGGTCTCTTATTTTCACTGTACAACACTTACCGTTCGCGCCGCCATACATGTCGCATCGTCGTTTAAACCGCTTCATTTCAAATATGTCTAATAAAGTGGAAAACAAACATAAATAAGTCGCTCTGCCATATAAGTCTATTATGCGTCAACGCTGACAACCCGGAAACGTGGGCCGGTATTGTGCCAGAAATCAATTGGCTGCCAAATAGAAGCTGCGGGAGTACAGGAGAACTTTAACAAGGATTTAACAAGATTAACACTTAAAAAATAATATTTTTTTAATTATTTGTTTGCTCGACATTATAGCAAAGGTGTGTCTCAGTTTAACTTTTCCTGAATAAATGCACTATATTGGCCTAAGCTGCATTTCAAAAATCAATTCAGAGGGAGGACTCGCTGTGCATTTCGTTAAAATTTAACAAGATAACCACCTAAAAACAATTATTTGTTTGCTCCACATTATAGCAAATGTGTGTCTCAGTTGAACTTTTCCTTAATAAATGCACTTTAATGGTCAAATCAGCTGCATTTCTCCTGGGCGGCACGGCAAAATGCAGCTGATTTGACGTTTGCTCCAGGAGTTCCAGAGCGAGACGAAGGTGTCTTTGTATGGCAAGCCAAGTGTCTCATTAATAGCCACTTTTACCTATTAATAAAGACACTTGGCTTGCCATATTAGTCGAGCGCCCTCTAGCGGCTGAAAATGGTAGTGTTCAATATTTTCCATGTCCAAATCAATGAAATCATCAGATCTCAGCCAATAATTGGGTTATAAATATGGAGAAAAAATATATATATTAGTTACTTTAGTGTAAAAAATGATGACGCAATTTTATGCAAAAACCTGTGACTTACACAGCAAAAAAATATGATATTTGCACAATGATAAATCAGAAATGATGCACAGCAGCAGCTGCGCTGGGACCTCCTTTAATAAGGACTGACTAATACAGAGTCATTCAGGTGTAAGGATGGGATGGATGGATACTAAAGAAAAGAGCCTGGCAGCTACTACCTAATGCTATAGGGACAGAGACAGCAGGGAAGGAATAAAAGGAAAGACAACATCCGGGGGCAAGTGCACAGGAGCAAATAAACACACACTCGCAGTGATGATTGTGACTCTAACCAGTCTTATATTGGTTTGATAAGGATAGAAATCCATCCATCCATGGACTTGGGACGTGCCCAGGGTGTCCCCCGCCTCTCGTACAGTGACTGCTGGACATGGGCACCAGTGACCCCCACGACCCAAAAATGAAGAAGCAGGTAAAGATGATGGATGGATGTTTGATATTCAACATAATCATGCAAGAGCATGTTTTGTAATAGAATTACACAATTCAAATGTCTTTGAACAAAATAATCTAATGTGACTGCAAAGTTCAGGAGCAAGTCAGTGTTGACAGTCAGAGTGAGCTACACCGGCTTCAGCTTTTGGGTTTTACATTTACAAATGCAAACTCAAATTCCTTTAAACCTGTCAGTCGAGTTTCTCAAAAGCTATAGTAGCACGCAAAGCTGTAAACCTGCAACAGGTCACTTAATGTCACTTACAGCACAGCTCTCAGTCTATCTTAGTTTATAGCATTAATTCACATTGTAGATTTATCATCTGGGGCATCGTTGACTGACTGTCAGGAGACGGAAAACTGCTTAATACATCCCAAAAACCCATTTACAACACTAAGCCAAACGTAAAATATGAGAAAAGCGCTTCTTGTTTTGTGCAAATACTTTCTTGTGCAAATCATAAAGCACAGTGTATTTTTCTTGGACGATTGACAATGAAAACCACAGTTTCCCCATTTTCCTGTTTCATACTTGACACGCTCCGCTATCGAATCGCTGTGTAGCTGTCAGAGGTGCGGAGCTTTGTTTTGAAGCTGGTGCAAGGCTTTGAAGTCTCTGACCTTTTGGTCTGTCTTCGTCACGCGCTGGAACAGAACTGAATTGTCAAGTTTGCCACTGCGTCGTGTCCCTTTCTGCTGTGACTGCAACCAGGGAGCCATTTGTTAAAATTACATCTGTGTCACTGGCATAAACACAGCTCACAATAAAGCCATTCAGTGTAGCCACTCAAATACTAAACCTGGCACAACTTGGGAGCAATGGGCTTTAAATTGCATGATAAATAAAGATATTTGAATCTAAATCTGTTGTGATCAGCATGCAACGTGACCATATTTATAGCCAAACATATAAAATGTATTAACATGCCAATGCTGTATTTATTAACATCTTTGCTCATTTGTGCAACCGGGGGTGGCAAGAAGACCTGCACACATCTGCTTAACACTATGTGTTGACATTTTATTTCTCTTCGCACTGCTTTTTTTTTTTTGTTTCTTCTTCTAGACAGTTACTCATGCACTTAATTTATAGCACACCTGCAGAGTGTGAGTGTATGAGTGTGTGTGAGTTCATGTTTGTTGAGCTAACTGTGTGGTAACTCTCTCCGTGGAATTGTTGATGATGGAATGCTGCTGCCTCTGACTCACCTGATGATTTGCTCCTTACTTTGTGATCAGCGCAGATACCACACAATAAGACGGCACAGAGAAACACCCACATGTTGTGTGCTTTTTTTTTAGTTCACTGATTGAAATGAAACATGGTTAAAAAAAAACAACATACATTTTATTATATTAGATTTAGACTGGATTTTAGAAAATTGCAACACAGCAATGTTCAGTACACAATTTGTTGTAACAAGCGTATAAAATCATTATTGAGTCGTCTTGAGTTGTGCCTTGTTTATTTATTCGTAGCGTCCAAGATTTCAGAGCTTTTCCGGATCTTTTTCAAGCGTTTCGTAGCCTTTTCAATGTTTTAATTAATAAATGAATAATTTAAAAGTAAACTGTGTTTATTTGACGCACAACAGATGTGGGCAATGAAATGATTTGCACAACAAATAATACAGTTTTGCAAGGCATGCACATGAAAATAGGCTAGGAGTTTCAAAATGTGGCCACTCAAAACTTGGCCTCGTGCCTCATGGTGTGTTTGATTTCCAGTACAGTGGTCCCACGCTGCTTTTGCGGACTCGCTCTTTCACAATATTTCAAAGTACAGTACTGTAAGTTTGTAAATAAGTAAGTTTCTTTCGACTGCTCCTTTCTTCAGGGGTCACCACAGTGAGCAAACTTGCATGAAAGATTCGGCAATTGTTTTACACCGGATGCCCTTTCTGACGCAACCTGGGCTCAAACCCACAACCTCAGGATTTTACAAGACCTTGGCGCTGACCACCAAGCTACCACAGCCCCCATAGTACTCGATAGTATAGTTTTTAAAAAAAGTGCCTCCATTTTGTCAGTATAAAGGACTACATTACCTAGAAGGCAAAGTTGCTTTCTGCTGAAATGGAGGGAAAGTTTTGATCCGATCAGAAAAGTTTCGGTCCTTACAGTTTTCATAGTGAATTCAACGCTCAGTGGATGCAGAGACCTGATCAGAAACGGACCAGGTCTAAGTAGGTCTGCCAAACTGGAACTGAGCTGGACTGGAACTGGGCTGCAGAGCTGGTGAGTAAAAAAGCATTACTACTCACTCAACTTGACATTTTAAGTTCAGTGAATAAACATTATCCCGTTATCTTGATTAATAAACTCTTGCTAAGTAAACTTTTGCTTTAGTTTAGTTGATTTAAATTCTTTAGTTGACTGAACTGTTTTGGTACGTTGTTTCAACTCAGAAATCCACGTCAATTCTACTTTGCAAATTTTCACTTATTGCAGAAGGGTGGCTGAACGTAACCCCTGCAATAAACGAGGGGCTACTGTTCTCCAAATTCAATAAGGTTGTTTTCACACTTGAGTTCGGTTGGGGACCAATGTACAGAACATCTGTTTACATTTTCAGCTGGTGCAGTTTGAATTCACACTGCACAGCGTTAATCGAGCCAACCTGTTCTCCTCCTCACCTGTGGTGGCGCTGCACCAAGAACTACTGAAGGAAACGACACAAAAACCTCTGAAGAAGACACTTCTTCTTCTTTTTCTTCTTCTGGAAATAAAATAAAAAATGGAGTGGCATCAAATTTTCCTGGAATATCTTACAAAAAGATTTGAAGCTCTCGACCTTGACCTCTCTAAGTGGCTTTAAGAATCTGTTGGACTCCTGGCAGGGACCAATGCAGACATGTTCCTGTTTTTAGTTTTATACATTTGTCTCGGAATCTAGCAGTTTTGTTTTTTTTTTGGTTTTGTTACCTTTTTCCTTTTAGCCATCCTATTTGTTAAAAAAAAAAAAAAAAAAAAAAAAAAACTGTAGTATGAGTTTTTATAACTGCTTATTGTTGTTGCTGTTGTCCATTGTTGTCATCTTTCTTTGTTGAAATCAGGTCTCTCTTGTAAATGAGTCCTCGAGGCTCAATGGGATTTACCTGTATAAATAAAGGTTGATTGATTTATCAGTTTTATGAGTTCTGTTTTGTCATTCTTTAACAATGGACTCAGCATGAGTGGAAGATGAGGCAGAAGACCATGGAGAATGTTGTTTTTCACACAAGGCGGCTGACGGTTTCATATGAGGTAAGAGAAATGTGCATTTGTTTGCCTTGTGCTGTAGTCCACTTCCTGCTTTTGGAGTGGTCTCCTGTTCGCTTGCATTCACACTGCATTCAAACCACACCAGAGTTCACTTCAACTGAACCGAGCCCCGGGTCTTTAGGCGGACCAGAGTTCACTTTTATGGTCCGCATCAGAGTTCGATTGCGCAACTAAACAGGGATGGTGTGAATGCACCCTAAGACTGCAACCACAGATTTGCCTATTTTCACCCAAAACACAGTTGTTGCAGCACATAGGCATGTTTCTTTATAGGCTTTTTATTCCTATTAGCTAAAAAAAAAAAAAAGATCCAAGACAATATGGTTTGACAAAGAAATAATCATGTTTTTACATAAACAAGGTGATTCTCAAAGAACTTGTTGGTTTACAGAAGACCCTGTTCCTTAGTGGCCTTGTGGAAAAAACAAAAAGGTTGCCCACTCTGATGTAGGTGCTCAATGCAATTACTCACCTTCAGCTAAGTTTCAGGGTAAAGTTTGTACAGTGGAATGCTAATAAAACTGTTTTGTGTGGGGTAAGGATGCCTAACACCATGAGTCATAACTTGCAGTCAGACAGTTGGCCCACTAAGTTTGGATGCTAAGTAAGAATGAGAAAATAAAACTTGTCTTAATCACCTGTAGATGACACACTCTCCTGCCAAGCTGTGTTAACATAATATTCTTATAGATTTTGTAACAAACTAGCATTAAGTCACGTAGGAGTGTGAAAGTATTTTAAGGGTTAAAGTTTGGTGAAAGTATTCTGTGTCACGTTTTGCATTTGTTGTTATGTCTGCTGATTTTCTGCAGTATTTAAACCATATGTTTGTGATCAGCAGCAGCACATGGCACAAGCATGAGATCCTGGGAACAAAAGCAGAGGGATGGGGCCCAGTCAGCATTAAATGGAGAGGAAAAGACAAAACGGGACAGAAATGGTTTCCGTTTTCATTAGTAGGACAGCAAGCTTGGGTCCCTTTGGACAATCTTCATTGATGAAGTATTTCTCAAGATCAGATTCCTCTTTGCAGTCTTTTACACCTCCACCATCTCACGGGACTGCGCGAACATTAAAATACCTGTTAGGGATCAGCGTTGAAATGGCTGTCGGGTAAAGACAGATAGGAGTTGTAGCGGAGCGGCTACGACGAGCCCCCGCAGCCATGTGACAGTGATGTGATCTAGTTTAAACAACAGATGTTTGTGATTCCAGGGGAAATTAGGAGCAAGATTCCCCTGGAGATGACAGTGGCTTACCACTCCTGTTATCTAAATGAGATGTCTTCATGTCTTCGGCGGATCCACCTCATAAATATACACTGCCTCGTGTTCTGTGGTCAATAACTTGTGACGCTGTTACATAAGATTTCCGTTTGTCGTTCCACTTTGAAAACAAATTGTCCAACTTGTGTTTTAGCCATAAGAGATTTTTTTTTTTCTTTTGCATACTCGAGTCTCTTTTTTTAATACGTGCATCTTGTGTTCCCACGATGCCCCTTTTGGTTTGATGAAAATCACCTGTTGTTGTCCATGTGCATGCTTATGTGGATTAAGCCATCTTCCTGCCTGCCTCGGTGCTGCATTGAAATGATTAGTGCACCATTTTTTATGACGCTCGCCTGCTTTGTGGGCATGTGAATACTTGCATGAGACTTAGTCCGTGCTCCACTCCATCCCCCAGCCTTACCCTCCAGCTATCCCTGCCACGTCCCATAAAAATGATGCAACCCAACTGAAGTGAAAACGCTGAGATAATAAGTAAATGTAGCAGAATAGTGTCTCCTGTAAATTCTTTTGATTCTTTTATAATTTAAACTTTACATTTATCACTCTCAATGCTGCTGTATCTGATGATTTTTGCCGTAATTCAGTTAACATAGGAATAAATACAATTTGTGACTACATCTAATAATGTTTTAGATTGGTTTTTTTTTTTGGTCGGCTCTGAAAGTTAATCAATGGTAGATGTGCATCCAGTAATGGATTTTTAAAAGTTTTATTTTTTATTCCATCAGTTCACAATTTATTTTGGTAACAGACAAAATTTAGACATTCACTCCATGTGGGTGTCAAAACTGTCCATTTTTTATTGGCCCAATTAAATTATGTTAGCTGAAAACAACATAAAACATCTACATTTGATATTTGACGTGCATTAACCTTCAGGTATTTTCATGGCTCTAGCTGTTTTGGAAACCCAGAATCCCAGCAATCCCATGAAACTTTAGAGAGGTCCCAGCTGCCCCGAGTCTCTCCTACATATCTTTTACCAGCTCATATTGTTGCAGTTCAATGTCAAGTTGTTGTACCAGCCAACATATGTGTGTGTTTAATTAAAGTTATATGGTCACTATAAATTGAGCTGCCATCTTTGAAGTATGAAACAAGTTATGGCAACGGATAGTAAAAGTGTAGTTAAATGGGTTTAAAATCCATTTAGCTTTTAATCCATAAAACACCTGGACTTGATGTTAAACTTTATTGTCCTAGTAGAGGTATTAATTGGTTATTTTAGAAACAGTATATTGGCCAACGTAAGAGTTTTACAAACTGAAAAGCAGACTGGTAGCACATGTGTGTGCGCTGATCTATGGGAAAAAGACAAGGACACTGGTAAAAAGAATCAGAGCTTGGGGTACATAGGTATAGCCACCTAAACTTGAATTTAAAAGTTTTTCATTAGCAACAAATGGCAAATACTTAAACTAAATTAAAAGATCTAGCATTCCTTGAAGCATATCACCCAACACCTTTTATGCCAGAGAATGAAACAAATTATGTCAAGAAATTATGAAAATGTAGTGAGTTTTGTCCAAACTTAAAAAAATCATTGAGCATGATGTCTTGTGATGTATTGGTGTTCTGTTAATACTTTAAATTGGTATTATGAAAAACTTGGTTCATAACGCACTAAATTTTGGCTCAAAATCTCTAAAATTCACTGGTGAATTGTGTTTTCTGAGGTTATTTAACTGTAGTAGCCATCTTAAACAGATTTAACTCCAAAGGTTAATCACTTGTATAGCATGTTACTTGCCAAATACATGCCAAGTGGTTAATGGGATAAAAGCATTACCTCCCACAGTTAATGGCAAAGTTTTACACAATAAATGTTATTCAAGGTGTTTCTTTAAAAGCATTGGTGATGTTGCTTAGCTACTACCATGCCAAATTTTAGCTCCATACCTTTAAAATGAGCTAAGTTATATAAAATTTTGTGTTTCCTAGGTTCAGTTAGTTGTGGCATTTATCTTGAATTAGGATGACTATAAACTTTACTCAGTTGTGCATGTATGCCTAATAATAACGGTCTGAACGTTTCAGTGGGACTGAGTTTGTTTGTGGCTCCTCAGACTGATGAAGTCCTTTGGATGAAGGATGAAACATCTCCACAAAAATGAAACCACTCAGATGACCTGACTGAACTTTGTAGGATTTTTTTTTTTTTACCTTTATTATTATGAACTTTGATGTTTTGAACCACTTTGGCTATGGCTGCCTCAGATGAGTCAATGGGGAGGGGGAGGACCAAAGAAACCATCATCACCAGCAAACTGGTCGGTCCACTATATGAGTGTGCTGCTTGTCGGACTGAGTTTGTTTGTGGCTACTCAGATTGATGAAGTCCTTTGGACGAAGGACGAAATGTCTCAACAAAAAAATAAACCACTCAGATGACCTGACTGAACTTTGTAGGATTTTATACCTGGAATATTGATCATGAACTTTGAGGTTCATACGATATTTTGCTAACAAACAGATAGTGTGGATTGTTAATGGCTAAGTTTCAAAAAGACTGATCCTGTGCAACTAGTGAAATCTATCACATATTCTCTGCGAGGTGTAACTACTAAATGGTTTCTCTATATGCAGATGATATTGTATTTCTATAACGTAATGGGCAAACAAGCTGTAAATTCCTCCAGTAAAAAAGTCAAATCAGGAAACAGCAATGTGAGAAAATTACATTTGTACTCGCCGGCCTCTGAGCTGTGAGCCTTTGTTGTCAAGTTTCAGCAACAAAAATAACTTCTCACACCAGACTGCACATTGGCCACCAGTACTCCAGCGAATATGCACTCATTCATCAAATCAATGCATTCCCCTCCCATTCACAGAGATCTCCTCCAGCAGAGAACAGGCCAGCACAGCAGCGAACTAGACATGACTGTTGGAGACTTCACAATGGTTCAGCAAGCAAACACACTTCCCTTAAGGCCCTTGGGACAAACAAAGCATCAAGCAGAGGGACTCCATGAGTGGCTGCTGCTGCCTTTTTTATTTTTGTTTTATTTTACTGATGCCTTTCTTTCGTATACTGTTTTTGGTTTGTTATACATCTACGTTTCCCTATTTAAAGTCATCGCCTAATTGCAAATCACTGGTATTAGCTTGGCTTTGGTTGAAGAGAAGAGATTTTGGATTTGTTTTTCATCTCTTGACAGCTCGGTGCATGTCAGTTATGTAACTGACACACTGAAGTATTTGGAAAGAAATGGCACCACAGGGTTGGCTTAATGAAGAGAATGTGTCCTCTGGCAGTTTTGCATGTATGGATGTGACTGCAGTTGTGAAACTTGAAATAGATGGATCAAAAAACATGGGATTTTTTTTTTTTACCTTTTTATGTATACATTTTTTTGCCTTTGCTGATTCATCTTGACTTAAACTAACAACTTCTGTGGGCATCAATACGTTTTCTTGATGACGACTACTCATTAATTATGTAACTGAAGCCAAAGCTTTGAGAAGGGAGTCGAAGCACACTTAACACTGAGCAGAATGATAGTCAGACTTATTTTGCAAGTTAATTTAATCGTATATGATCCTGGTAAAATAACTGTTTTTGATCCTGAATTTAAAATGATCCTTGATCTGACACATCCACAGCTACCTATGGGGAGGCAAGCATTGCCAAATACATGAGGCGTACACCGCACAGGGTCTGTCAAAAAGGTAAGAGTTATGTACATCCTTCACCTCCTCCAGAATGGCACCTTCCAGAGTGGATCCCCTGTCTACCCGTTCCCCAGGCTCCAGATAAGAAGCTCATCCGTCATCCACTGGGGCCGCATTAAATTTTAACTCTGGTTACTGAGTGTGGCCATTCAAACTTTTATCTCAAACCTTCTTTATCTTCTTTTCATTAAGTTCTCAAGCACTAATAGCCCTGCGAGTCTCCGCCGGGGTAAGGATGATGTTCTGAATAATGAAAGCTCATTATTTCTCCACAGAATGCTTGTTAATTCAAATGATGATATTAAAACTATAGTAGCCCTCAGCAGTCGGGTGATTTCTAGCATACTTTATCATGTATCAATATATACTCTGTTTGTCAAAACTGCCCCAAGCCTGGGCTGACATTCTCCTCCCGAGGAGTGGAGTGCTTCAGCGGGCCTGCAATACTCCGAGGTGACAAGTGGCAGAGTTTGTGCCTTTAGGAGAGGAGGAGGGAAGGAGGAATGAAGGCAGTGATGGGGAGATGGATGAAACTCAAAAAGCCGTCACTGCACTCCCATGTCTGTTCGACATTTTTCTGTCAAGCGCACGTGAATACCCCATCCCTCCCACACACACATGCACACATAAACTCATGCAGAAATGCAGTCACATCTGTCATCCTCATCTGTCTTGTATCATGCGCACACGTGTGCCGACATTTGCACATATTCACAAGATCACCTCAAAGCACATCGACACGTGTTCATTAACCTTCAAAAATAGCGTTCATCTCAAAAAATATGCATGAAAAATACATTTATTTTTATTTTTAGACCATGTTTCTGTGTATGTTAATCTGTTAGCAAAATATCTCAGAAACCAGCATACAGATTTTAATAAAACTCAAAGAAATCATTGGATGAAAATCTACAACTGATTATTTTCTGAGGGAACTTGATTTAAAATGGCAACCAACTGATCTTAGCATAGGCTTTTAATAACAGGCGAATTTAGAAATGTTAAACCAAGATTTGGTGTGGTAGTAGCTGAGACTCCTCCCCAATACATATGTTAGGCACTTTCTGTTTGCACAAGATCTGTTTTTAAAGCTTTACCATAATCTATTGGAGTCAACTCTGACTGTTCCGGGACTTAATGAACATTCAGAAAAAAATAAGAGGCATTAAATCTATAAGTCATAAACTTTTAGGATCAAATCAATTCAAGATGGCTGCTTTAGCCAAATTAATTTGAAAACTCAGAACATGGCTAAATGGCTATAATAAAATGTGTTCAGCTGTAGCTTAGCATTATCCCCGCACATCTTTGTTTTTGTTTTTTTTTTCATTCAAACTTTATTTATACAGACTAGCCTCATTGAGCCACTGGGACTCATTTACATGAAAGACCTGTTCCAGACAGAACAGATAAAGTACAGAAACAAAACAATAGACAATGACAACAATAAACTACAGTGAAAAATGCAGTTAAAATAAGAGAAGTGTACAAAACAATAAATCAGGGTGCCGTAAAACGTGCGTTTCCACTGACTCTTAGAAGCCACAAAAGTCAGAACAAAACAAAATAAAAGAAAAAAATAATCCAGAGGAATGCAGATGAATGTCCAGATAAGCTCCAGTGAAGACACCAGACCTGTGAACAGCACCTCCGTGCCCGAGAGACTTCATGCGCCGGCGAGCTGTGCTCAGCCGACCGCTAAGGCTGGAGGTAGTGGAGTGTTTCCAAAGTTTTGAAGAGAACCGGCAAGGAACCATACAATGGTCCTGAACTAATCCAAACAATCCAGAGGAATGTGGAGGAAAAAGTTCAGATGAACTCTGGGGAAGACACCGGACCACCAAACAACGTTGTCCCGCGATAGACAAAGCTTTTATCCCAGGAGAAATTTGATACTTGACTCGTATCCGAGGCCAAACGAGGGAGTCAGATTCAGATAAGCCACAATTGTTGATTTTCTTCACGCAGACAGTTTTTCCTCATCAGCCTTGAGTCCTGCTGGAACTTTCCGGTTCAAAATAGCCAAAGTTATGGGTATCCACTCCACTGATCTATGTTATTAGCCTCCGTCAAGGTCAATCCCAACATGCTGGCAAGTTCCAGAAGCCACAGGTGGCCTGTGATTCTCACAAATGGCCTCCATCTTATGGTTTAGCTCGTAAATCAACTGATTTTGAGTACTCCTAGCACAAACCAAACCTTTATACTGACTCGGGAGCTTTGCCATGGCCGAAACTGCTGGCAATGTCTTCTTCAAAAGATGATAAAACAGAGCCCTGTCAATGCCAAAAAGCAGAGACCCTGCTATCATAAATCCAAATATATAAAAGTCTTCAGCGTCCTCCTGAGACAGGACTGAGAGCCACATCCGCTGCCAAACTCCCCACGGATCTCTGACGTATCCCACAGTGTGAGTCTCAGCCGAACAAGAGGGTTCTCCAGGACCCTGTCATTTTGTTGAAAATATTTTGTCGATTGCATTGAAAGTCCAGCTCACCAAATCCATAATCTTGATTTCCGTTGAGGAGATGTGTACCAGGAGCTTCAAACACACAGAGAGCAAAGCAGGAGGAAGGAGAACAGGGGAGGGGGGGCAGGAGCGTCCACCTTGAACGAAAGCCAGAGTAGAACGACAAATCCCCGGTCGGTTCTGTTCGGCTCTGTGCAGCCAGTGACCGGCAAAGACACTTTGAAGAAAGTCCAAACTTTTAATAAGATTCGGATTGGGCCATTTTGTTGTTATGAAGCTGCAGAGGAGCTGAGATGCTGCCCACCGCAACGGTAGCACTAAGTGCTACCATTTGACTTACACGTAGAGTATTTTTTGTTTGAACTTTAAAATTAACTTTCAGAGTCAGTCCTGTATCCCATGATCCAAACAACAGATTTAAAGGAATCTCTCTAAAAACAGTCACTGATTCTCTACCAGCAACATAATAACTGCTGGGGTCAACTAAATTCCTGATGCCACCACATGCTAACTGGTCTTAGGCAACACACAAAAATGGCTAAAATCCAGTCAAATATACAAATAATGAGCTAAAGTTTGTTTGGTAGTAGCTAAGAGTCATTCACAATACATGCTTCGAGAGCCATTACAAAATACGTCTCAGAAAATTATGCATAATGTCATTTTCAAGTGCAAAGGTTGACCAAAAAGGTAAAAATACTCATTTTTCATTATATTCATCATAAGATGATCATAGTTTCAAACTCTGTCATAAAAGGTGGCAGGGAACATGCATTCTGTGAAGGAATAGTATACACAGGCAATTTCTAAATGATGCCACCAAAACAAAAATCCAAAATTTTACTTGTTTTCATCACTTTCCCCTTTGACTGTTTGCTTCTGTCACCATTAAAGCACCTCTGTTGTTATGTAAAAGGAGCTAAACACACATACAAATTAAATTAGTCGTATTAAAATTCCAAAGTTGTTATTATTGCTCTAAAATTATCCTCTTTTTTCTGTAACCTGAAGCACAGCATTTATGAATTGGCATCTCTTACAAAAACGCCAGTGGTTGTTTTTATAAAATGCATATCTGAGGGGTAAAAGTGATGACAATATGTTTCAAATAGTGCATAGGGCGTATTTATTTTGGTTTCTCTAAGAGAACAAAACCAGAGAAACAGGAAGTGAGCAGCAAATAAAAAAAAAAAAAAAAATCACCCTCTGGTGCCATAGTAACATGCCTTTATAGGTGTGTTTCTGGACACGAACTAGTAATTCAGAGCAACAAGCGGTCTAAATATTAAATCATCCCTTCAGATGGTATACAGATTGCACATGCACAAGTGTGCATTCTCATTTCTGGTCATTTTCCTTTAACACAAAAGGTTAGGGCGGGAATTAGGAGTCAAAAGAGTCACGCTCACACACACAAAAAGTGCAACATCACAAGCCAAGCAGGCCTGACTGGTTGGTTTACTCTGTTTTGACTTACAAACCCCTCTACTCCACCCAATCCGGGCAACCCAACCTGATTATCGGTAAGCTTCCCTGCAGGCATCAGGTTTCACACAGAAGAAAGCCTTTAGCACAATGTTACTAACCCTCAGGCCTCGAGGGCCATTAATGGTGTACACATCTACACTTCACATTCATTTTAATGAGCATGAACATGCTCTAAAGATCCAAACCTACTCTAATCAAATGGATACAGAGTCATAGGAAAGATTAACAATGGGATAATAACCTAATGTTAAAGGTATTATTTTCAAAGTCATGAAACCTGGTCAAATAAATAGAAACAAAATATGTCCTCTTTTTTCTATAATTATGGTCAACGTGTGCTTAAATTACTGTATTTTTCACCCTATAAGTTGCAGAGTTTTGCATAATTTGCATGCCCTGTGACTTATACGCCGAAGCGACAAATTTATGTTTTTTCCCATATTCATAAAACAATTTATGGCTGAGATATGATGGTTTTCATTCATTCTGACTGAAAATATTGAACGCTACCATTTTCAGCCGCTAGATGACACTTGAGGAATATGGCATGCCATTGCGTCATGTAATAGGTAAACGTGGCTATTAATGACACAGTCGGCTTGCCGTAGCCTGCCACCTTTGTTTTGCTCGTGTGGAGCAACTGTCAAATCAGCTTCATTTCGCTGCACCGCACTGGTGAAATGCAGCTCTTTTGACCATTAAAGTGCATTTATTAAGTCAAAGTTCAACTGAGACACATCTTTCTTATAAAGTGGAGCAAACAAATAATTGTTTTTTAGGTGTTTATGTTGTTAAATTTCAAAGAAATGCTCAGCGACTCGTCCCTCCGTGTATCGGTTTTTGAAATGCAGCTGATTTGACCATCAAAGTGCATTTATTAAGTAAAAGTTAGACTGAGACAAAACTTTTCTATACTTTTGAGTAAACAAATAATTGTTAAAGTCCTCCTGTGCACGCTCCTGCGGCCACTATTTGGCAGCCAATCGATTATTGGCGCAACACCGGCACACATTTTTAGGTTCAGCTCACATTTCTAAGTTGTCGGCGGTGACGCATAATCAATGCTAATTATTTATGGATTTTTCCACTTTATATTACACATATTGGGACTGATGCAAATATTAGGTGGTGAAACGTGTATGGTGGAAAATACGGTAAAAGTTTAAGTGAATTATGCAGACAGATTTTGTTGGAATCTATTTTGAAATAGACTAGAAAACTTGGTGAATTTGCATATTAGTTTGGAAAATGCAAACAATGTGATGAATTTGTTTGGAAGTGCTACAAAACGCTGCTCTTCAGATACTTCAGACTGAAATTTATTGTCATCTTTTGTGGCTTTAAAGCAGATTCATTCGCATATTTCCACCTAAATGTTTCCTCCAATAATCCACACTTGTTTACCAACATTTGGCCAATCGAATGTAGGTCATCCATGTGACCGAAGCTTTAAAGTGGTTTTCCACTAATTTAGCTGAAAACTTTGTCTGCATTGAGAGCGTGCCTGCAGTTAGAATTGCACAACATTGTACTTGGAAAAACTTCCAGAGTACCGTTTGATATAGTTCAGCAAGCATTTTTTACTGTTTTATTTTTTTAGTTGCAATGAGTATATTTAAGTCAGAACAGGGGTAGGTGAACGTGTGAAACTTTAAAGGTCAGAAGTGATAAATTTCAGGTTTGTAACTGATTGCATACAAGAAAAACCTGCTTTTTCTCATTATGGCAGACAGAGCACAGACGTTTACTGCTAAAATACACTTTATATAAGCAGTAGATAAACCTGATATAGTTTGGACATTGTATGCATTTTTCTATATTGGCAAAAATAATTTTATGCTGTTTTTTTTTTTATGTCGTCTCCTTTTTTTTTTTTCCTTATGCCGCTGAACTTTTCCTTGAAAGGCTTTCAGAGAAGCACAGTGAGTACTGCGAGAGTGGCAGGCAGCCAAAAACAGTGGACCTGGGGGGTATACAGCATTAGTTGGGAATTAGACACACTCACGCTCAGACTGGTCATCTCTACAGTGGCCTTTGGTCTGCGTCTGCATGTCCTTGTGGAAGAGTTCAAGTAAATGTTACCCGTTGACAGTCGTAGTTTTGTTCTGAACTACCACAGCAAGAAACACCTCTGATGGTGATCGGAAATCCTGCTCCATCACATATAAAAAGGATCAAACTGAGCGTTTTGTTCTATTGGTTAATGCCATGAGTGCTCTGAGACTCCACAAACATTTAAATGTCCTCTGACCTCTGAGAAAAGACAAGAGTTTGACCTAAATCAAGCTCCTGCTTCACAGAATCTCATCTCACTAGTCATGCAAGTAGCAGGTTGAACTGCTCAGGTGTCAGGATGAATTACACGTGCTTGAGAAAACTTGAGCTTGTTCAACATTTTGTGCAGACTTGTCTTCATGTATGCCACACCGGTAATTAACTTAGAACTGAAACTACAATGAGAACATTCAGGTATAAGGTATGCTGTACATAAATTCTTGTCAAAAATGTATTCTGCGTTCCTTTTATGCAAAGCCAGAGTAAATGGAACGCCCTGAAAAAAGAACCCCTTCAGATTTCTATATTTTGTCCTGTTACAACCAAAGACTTTTAAATACATTATAGGGATTTGACGTGATGTAGCAAGACGAAGTATTACTTAATTGTAAAGTGGGAGAAAAATTGGTACATGGTTTTCAATTTTTTTGCAAATCAGAAAAGTGCATATTCAGCTCCTCTGATACGCTTAACTAAAATCCAGGCATCATCTCTCTATCGTATCAAGAGGATCTCAAAACACCCAGTTCTTTCTGTTCCTCACTGACTGGTCACCGGAAGAATTATTACATGGGACCATTAATATCACACATCACAAACATGAGCAGAAGGACATTGCAGAGCGTTCCCACAAGAGAGTTATTGATCATGATGAGTGCAAATAATACACATTACACGGACACCGGATCCAGAGTAGAACCGGACCTCCAGACCCATTGGTGAATCTTGAGAGCTGGTAGCCGGCCCATGAGGACTTCTGAGCGAGATGCGTGCTGCCGAAGGTCCGGCGCTCCATCCGGAGCCCATCCCCACCGCTAGTGAGTAAAACTTAGTAGCTACATTAAAATTAGTAGCTTTAAGAGTTTATAACATTGATTGTGGGCTTTGATGCTGCAGGGTAGGTCTGCAGAAACAGAACCGATTTGGACCGGAACCGAGCCGCTGCTGTTCTGCAGAGCCTGGTAAGTCAAATTTAGTAGCTACACATACAGTATGTTGTTAACATGACGTAGGTTTAAGAGTTTAGAACATTGCAAGAGTGTGGGAATGGTTTATAAAACCTTAACATATGTAAATACTAAAATAAATATGCTACTTTGAGGATTTTCGCTTATTGGGGGGCGGGTCCGGAACGTAATCCCCGCAATAAACAAGGGACTGATGTATACTGCAAAAAATTTGCAGCGGTAGGTGGTTCAACAAATTACTGACTCGGGGTGGGGGTGGGGATAAAAATACAAGCCAGATTTTTTCAAATGTGTATTAGTTAAATAATTTCATAACAACGTATTAGTACTCTTCCACTACAGTTTATGCGCTACTTTGCGTTTTTCTCTTACTTAAAATCCCAGTGAAATACTAATATACAGTACATGCTGCAAAGAAACTCCTGCTTTGCAACTATTATTTGTAGTGTTTAATTTTTAGTTCCATTGGCTCATAATCTGGTTTGAAAAGCTACCCTGCCTCAGCTCCCTCCCATCTCTCCTCCTTCCTCCCCCCCATAGGGTATAGTGAGTGAAACAGTGTGGAAACTGTTGTCCTACCTGATAATGGATTTGGTGGCCCCCCTGCAGGCATGAACTATTGGCACATACTGAATACTACAGCGAGATCAGGGGAGGACAGAATAAGGAGGGAGTTAGGCAGAGAACGACGATGAAGAAGGTCGGATAAAGACAGAAATCCTGCGGTTTCCCCTGTTTGCAAGCGAGGTGAAGTAAAGCTGCCACCGTAATCTGTTGTCAAGACACAAGGCTGCTGTAATGTCTTCCATCAGCAAGTGGATTATGTGCAGGGGAATTGTAATTTACACCAGCTTCACTTTTATGTGTCGCTCGGCTTAAAAGTTAATAGCATTTAGCTCAACAATGGCGCAGCCACGTCGAAGCTGGTCTGCAGCGATCTACAAGTGAGGTGTGACTGAAGAGCAGTCAATCTGAACCTGTAAACAATAAGCTGTTCTAACTGAGCTAATTAGCCGATGCCTGCCTATCTTCACACCACACATGTCCATTGTATCAGTCGCAACACAAATCTCTGTCCCAGTGTATTAGGACAGGATATTGTTCGCCCAGGTTCTCTTCGGTAATCCTGTGTAACGGCTGCACGTTTTGTCTCGAGGTTGATAGATCTTATTCCTGAAATGGCATGACCAGACATGTGTTTTTTAAGACAATATTTGATTTTCTCCTAATTCCCCGCCTTTTGTTTGTTTGTGTTGAGGGAATTACAGGCCTGCAGAGATAAAGCCCCATCTTCAAAACTTAAGTTACTGATGCTAACCTTTAAGAAAATGCATATTTATGATCGCTGCTGTGCCTTAAATCTGCGCCTCAGAGATTATGCTAAAAACACTTTTCAATATGCCTTTGTTGATTTAAAACAGAGCGTTTTACTCGAGCGCTTTTATTGGATGCTGACACGAAATATAAATAACCCCAACTTTGAGGAAAATTTAGGGATTTTAACCAATGATTGATTTTTTGGTCACATTACCAGCTGATTGTTGCACATAAAAGGGCAAAAATGTTTGTTTGTGCCATTAGCAAAATATTTAATTTGAAAGAAACTCTCAGAAAGTCATCTTTAGGTGGACATTCACAACTGATTGGTGTCTGGAGTCAGTCACATTCAATATGGCCGCCACAGCTAAGCAAACACAAAAACAATTATAACTCATCCATCAAACATTAAACTTTAAAGTTCATGTTCAATAATAATCTGGACAGTTTCTTTTTTTTTATGTTGAGACATTTCGTCCTTCATCCAAAGGACTTCATCAGTCCGAGGAGCCTCAACAAACGGAGTCCAACAAGCAGCACACGCACATAGTAGACCAACCAGTTTGCTGGTGATAAGATGGTTTCTGGAGTCTGTTCTTTCCCCTGTGGACTCCTCTGAGGCAGCCATAGCCAAAATGGTTCAAAACATCAAAGTTAAAGTCAATAATCCAGATAAAAAAATCCAGCAAAGTTCAGTCAGGTGATCTGGATTTATTTATTTTTTTAGACGTTTCGTCCTTCATCCAAAGGACTTCATCAGTCTAAGGATTTCTACCTGGATTACTGAGCATAAACATTGATGTTTTGAACCACTTTGGCTATGGCTGCCTCAGAGAAGTCGATGGGGAGAGGCCAGGCCCCAGAAACCATCTTATCACCACCAAACTCTTTGGTCCGCTATGGTTTGCTGCTTGTGGGACCCAGTTTGTTGTAGCTCCTTGGATTGATGGCGTCCTTTGGATGAAGGGCAAACTGTCTCAACATTTAAAAAAAATAAAAGAAACTGTCCAGATGACCTGACTGAGCGTTGTTGGATTTAACTCATCCAGTTTTACATACATTAAGCTCAAATTTGGTAGTAGCTAAAACTTATCCCAGCAAATATTCTAAGCCCCAACAGATCTGCCATTATTTGTATCAACTCAGTCAGTTTGTTAGCAAAATACTCCAGAAACCACCAAAACTTTTAGGTGTGCTTCTACAAGTGATTACATTTTAAGTTCATCCCAATTCAAGATGGCCACCAGCTGAGCCCAGTAAACATAAATGTGGCTATTACCGTACTTGTCGCCGTATGCGTCGCACCGCCGTATAAGTTGCATCAGTCCGAATGTGTCTAATAAAGTGGAAAAAAACATGAATAAGATGCTTAACCGTATAAGTCACATCAATTATGCGTCACAGCTGACAACCTGGAAATGTGGGGCCGGTGTTGTGCCAAAAATTGATTGGCTGCCAAATGGCGGCCACGGGAGCGAGCACGGGAGGACTTTAAAAAGAATTTAACAAGATTAACACTTAAAAACAATTATTTGTTTGCTCGAAATTATAGCAAAGGTGTGTCTCAGTTTAACTTTTTCTTAATAAATGCACTTTGACGGTCAAATCAGCTGCATTTGAAAAGCTGATTCGCGGAAGCGGGAGCGTGCAGTGGGACAACTTGCTGTGCATTTCTTCAAAATTTAACAAGATAACCACCTAAAAACAAGTATTTGATTGCTAGACAGTATAGCTGCTTTTTCGTCTTGCTCCAGGAGTTCCGGAGCAAGACGAAGGTGGCTTGGTATGGCAAGCCAAGTGTCTCATTAATAGCCACTTTTACCTATTGATGAGACACGTGGCTTGCCATGTTAGTCAAGGGCTCTCTAGTGGCTGAAAATGGTAGTGTTCAATATTTTTCATGTCAGAAATGAATGAAATCGTCAGATTTCAGCCAAATATTGGGTTATAAATATGGGGAAAAAACAAATATGTTGTTTCGCTGTATAAGTCGCAAGCATGTTAATTTATGCGAAAAACTGCGACTTATACAGCGAAAAATACGGTACTCAATTAGCTAAAAACCAGTGTGGTAGTAGCTTAAAGTCGCAGCATAATCAGGTCTCTAACTAATCAGGTCTCTCTTGTAAATGAGTCCTCGAGGCTCAATGGGATTTATCTGTATAAATAAAGGTTGATTGATTGATAATCTTTTTCAAGTTCTCACAATATCACAAGACTGCATGCATCGTTTGGCCAAAATGGCTACAACTCAGCTGTTACTCAACATAAGATGATGTTTCTGGCAGGCAGCAGGCGATATAATTACTTCAAGGAATACTTCATATAAATTATGTCTATGTCTAACACAAGGTTGACCTTCTTAGTCGCATTCCAAAAATACATCAAGCTGTAGGTAAAGAGTCGAGGGAGGGAAAGTCAAGCCTCCCTCAGATATTTTCCCAAGCCGTGTTGCCCTTGGGGAAGGCAGGTGTGATGTTTCGAAGTGTCCTCTGTTCTCTGGGAGAAGTTGAGCGGTGGGTGAGAGGAATTAAAAGTGGAATAAGGGTGTGGGAGGGTTGAGATGTACACATAATCTGACAACGTGAGTTATACATTTGTGAGTGTGTGAGAGAAAAAAAAGTGTTTTCAGTCAGCTGCTGCGCTAAAACAGGTGGCAGGCACATCCTGTCAATCATTCTGAAGGGTTACTGGAAGCTGCAGCTTCACTGAAATACTTTACTGCTCAAACCAGGTGTGTTACCAACAGTGTCAAAGACACTTTGAAGAGTGTTTATGAGCAGGATAATAAATACCTGATTTCTACAAGTGGGTAAAAAAAAAAAAAAAACAGGAACTGAAACTTGGATTGGACCTTTAGCTGCAATGCATCCCTTGAGGAGCAAATGGTTTTTGAGTTTTAGTTGATGTTTTCTTCGATATGATCATCGTTTTGTCAAACCGATTACAAATTAAAACTGATAAATCAGTTCTGACAAACTGCACTGCAGAAAATAAATAAATAAAACATTTATTTTTATAATTGACTGTTTTCCTATGAGGTCCGACACATTCAAGTGTGGGGTTAAGACGGTATAGGATGTCAAAATTAGACGCAAAACAAATATGTGAACTGCAAAAGGTTTTTAAATAAGAGCTGTCTAATTCTGTTTTTGAAAAGTCTAAAATATTTTACTTGATCTAGAGCAGGGCTGTTCAACAAAACTGCTCAGGGGGCACCGTTTCTGAAAGCACCAGCTCATGGGGCTGGACGTCCAGCAATTAAAGTCATTATGTAAATATTTATTTAATTTTATTTTTCCACTTTATTAGACATATTTGGACTGATGCAACATATAGGGTGGTGCGACGTGTACGGCAGAAAATACGGGAATTGTGTTCGTTTTCAGTAAATACTAAACTGCTAAAATGTATTAATGTCCTACTTTAGAGACAAAGTTGGAGATTTGTGGTAATGCTGAGATGTTTTGGAGCCGTGCAGAAGAGAGACAGTAAATATGTTGGATAAAGGATGTTGAATATGGAGCTGCAGAGAGGGAGGCCAGAGTCGGCTCATATTTGTGTTGTAGGAGGAGTTGGTGTGACAGACGAAGATGCTGGACGAGGATGAGATGGAGGCAGATTAACTGCTGTGGCGACCCCAGAATGGAACATCAAGGAGAAGACTTTAATGTAAAATAGTGGGAAAGTGAGAATATTTTACTTAATATCAACACTGGGTAAAGAAAAGGTCAACTGTCAGTTTCACTCTACTGATGTGTGTAGCGCCTCTTGTTGGACAAAGGTTTTCTTTTTTTTTCTCACTGTAGTATTTACAAGGCAAACACAAGTTGTCATTTGAATAAATACAAAGGTCTTCTTTATTTTTAAATGTAATTGAAAAATTAAGTAGAGAAAAAAAAAGTTAAATTTGTGGGACACTGCACACAAATCATATTCCGAACTGCCTTTTACGTTTCCAGCATGCAAAAATGTAAAGTGCAGTCAAAACAGTCAAATGTCCACATGCATCGGGACGGGTTCTTCAGCTTTGTAGCTTCAAACCTCTTTACAACCACAACTAAAGTCTAATATATTCTAAAAGCATGTGAAGTAAAAGAGTGCAGTCTTGAATAAGTAAAACTCCATTTCAGTCCTCTGCTCCATTATTAATAACAAGCTGGCTGATCTTTGATTAAGCAACTTAAGTGTTCTTCCTGTGTGGGATTTTGATTAAAACTAGGCTGAGTCTTAGAGCAGCAGGGACGAGGGTGTTTCTTACATTTCTCTTCTGCGTATCCTGCTTCTCTGTTGGTGTCTCTCCGAAGAGATTCACAAATTCCCTTTCAAGCTGTTCTTTCCTTTTGTCGCTCCTTTTATTTCCAATACATCAAACTTCAAATATTCATTAGAGAGCAACAGAACATCATTAGCAAAAGACAATCAGTTAGAAAATCTTATTACCGTGTTTTCCGCCCTATAAGTCGCAGTTTTTCGCATCATTTGTATGCCCTGCGACTTATACACTGATTATGATTTTTTCCCATATTTATAATCCAATTCTTGACTGAGATATGACGTTTTCATTCATTCTGACATTGAAAATATCGTACACTACCATTTTCAGCCGCTAGATGGCACTCGAGTAGTATGACATGCCGTTGTGTCATGTAATATGTAAAAATGGCTATTAAGGACACAATCGGCTTGCCATAGCCTGCCACCTTCGTCCAGCTCCGGGATCATGCCTGGAGAAAGCATCAAATCAGCTTCATTTTGCTGCCCCGGTGAAATGTAGCTAATTTGACCGTTGAAGTGCATTTATTAAGTAAAAGTTACAACAAACTATCTGAATGCAAAGTGAAAAGTTGAGTCAGATTTTACTCATTTGTTCTTAAAAAGAAGCTGAAAGGGTTGTTTTCTTATAGATAAAGTTAATACTGTGTAACTTTTCTGTGTATTAAGTCACAAGTACAGTACTTTTAACAGTCATCACAATACAGCTCACTGCTGACAAAGAAGAAATGTACTTCCTTGAATTGTTCAGAGCAACAATTTTAAAGCAGAAGTAATTGAACGCTTGGCTTTGAATGAAGAAATGCATATTACCATGCCAAAGTTTTAGATATAGATCATCATTTGTTGAGATCATTTTTGGTCAAACATTGAAAATAAAATTATGTGCAATGTCTTGCTACAGTATATTACAATATCTCACATGACTTGTTGGTGCTATAGTGTGTTGTGAATTACTATCAGCTACTTTTGTGTTGGCTAATGTCAATAAGCCGTACTGAATTGGGTTTACAATACATTTTACATGTACATTTACTGGTATTTTAAACTCTTCCCACTTTCTTGCAATATTCAAAAAAATGTTTCTAAACGCTCTAAAAAAAGCACAGAATGTCATGATTTCAGCTCCCTGCCTCCGCTGCTCTTTGCCACTTGCAAGCGCTCTTGGCCACGCCCACTTCTCCGCTCTGCACGGTGAACAGCTGATCAGCTGCAGCAAGAAGTTTATCCTGCAGTGTGGTCTGCACAAAGGTGCAGCAGGTGCTAAATAATTTAAAATAATTTATATTGAATAAAAATTCCATGTCGATCGTGCGGCTCATCCATCTATCAGCCAATTGTGTGTCATGTCCAATCTTAATTGATAACAAGGGCACTTCATTAATATGTTTTAAGCTTCATGGTCCTCCAAATTCATAGTTGTAGTTAATTTGATTGATACATTTGTTACTCTGAGCCACCTGATCATTCCCTTCTCATGCCCTGTGTATAGTGTACATTGAAACACACATCAAGGTACATGATAACAAAACTGAGGGCAGATGTCAAATCCAACAGTTTTCAGTCAGGTCATCTGGACAGTTTATTTTTTGTGTGCTGAAACATTTCACCTTCTATCCAGATGACCTGACTGAACATTGTTGGATTGTATACCTGGATTATTGCGCATGGACTTTGTTACAGATGTCAAATGTTTTCCAAAATCATCATCAAGCTGCTATGAGCAACATTTTTGTGTTCTTCTATCTTCTCACTCTGTTTTCCCATGATCCTTTTAGGAACACATCCTCGTGCGAAGACCTTTTCTCCACTTGGGGCTACTTCTCTTGCATTTTGCACGGTGACGGGATTAAAACTGTACATGCAAACAGCTTCACCCCTTCCTCTGTCACGTGCAGGCACCAGGCGGCCAATGGGGTGTGAGTGTGGCACGCAACAGGGCGCCCTGTTTGGCCACCCACACGTCTAGGGAAGTGGGGGATGGGGTGTTGTATGTGTGTGTGAGAGGAGCATGGTATCAAACAGGGAACATCTGTGGCCACTGGGCTGTGGAGACCGGGGACAATGGTGGCCCCGGGGCAGCCGCAGAGCCCTGGACCGTGCCGCAAAGGCTAGACACAGGCTAGGGAGCCAACTGTCCACACACACACATGCATCTGCACACACCAAGGGGTGGAAAGCCATGCATACATCACCCTATGGCAGCAAGAAATAAACCAGGTTGATGCAAATGTTCATATGCAACATACACACAAAACACAGTTGCTTATGGCAAAAACTACAAGATCTTAAAGCTACAGGTCTAGATATACGTTTATCAGGGGACATCAACGTCTGGCATGAAGTTTCAACACAAAAGCAGATTTGTTTTGGTTGTTGTTTCAGGAAAGGTTTACTCATAAATGTAAAAATGTAAAAACAACACTTGACTCAATGCATTTTTTTTCAGCACCTTCAGATGTGAAACATAATATATAAAAGAGAGATTTTAAAATTATGAGAAGACAATGGAGATTTTATTTTAAGCTTTCTAACTAAAATATTGTCTGAATAAAAACGTTTTTAGAACTTGCTTTTTAAGACTCAACCCTGTCATTGTAAAAACAACCAAAGGTCACTTTAGAGGTGCAGCTTCTTGTTACAAACAAAGGGTAAAATTAAATGGCTAACAAAAAGCGAAAAATACAACAACTTCAACTAAAAAGTCAAAGTTGCATCAAAAAATTAAAGTACCATAAAGCAAATATTCTGAAGTGGATATCTGAGGGACTTGCGTTTAAAGGAACTGAGAAGATCTTAAAGTATTTAATTGGGACAATATTGGAAAATAACGATTTTATTTTATTTTATTTTTTTGGGAACGTATGAATAGGCCACAGGTTATATCGCCCATCACTACAATGAGCTGAACATTTCTGATAAATGTGACCCAAACTGTCAAAAAGAGTCAGAACAAGCACAGGCTGCAACTATTAAAAGCAACATATTTATTGCATTTTTCTGTAATTTAGATTTGTATTAAAACTAGTTCATAAAGACGCCATCTACATCAGGGCTATTCGATAAAACTGCTCAGGGGGCCACGGTTTCTGAAAGTTCAGGGGCCGGACATCCAGCGATTAAAATCATTATGTAAATAAATCAAAGTTTTAAATGATCCGTTACCTTAAAAAAAAAATATTGCATTGAATCATAAATGTAATAAACAGAACCCAAAACCCCAACAAACCCAACCCCCCCCCCCCCTTTTTTTTGTGTGAAGCGGGCCAAATTGAAGTCACCCGCGGGCCATAAATGGCCCGTGAGCCACCAGTTGAATAGCCCTGTGATCCTAAATTAAAAAGTTATTTTTCTCTACATTCAACTGACAGTTTTCCCAACAAGTGTTAAAAAAAAAATCTTTTAATTCTAATCCATGTCTGTTCGACAGAAAGATAATTCTGAAACGTCTGAAGGGAATTCTGAATGAGAGTTAAGAAAGAGATTAAAGTTCTTTAGCAATGACTTTCAACAAAATATATTAGCCTACAAATAGTGTGGGGTAGCAAATGGGATGGCAGATTGCTTGTTTTGTTTTTGTTTTTGTTGTTCCAGGGGCAGCTGCCACTCTGTGCCACCCCGTGGAGCTGCTGCTGTCTTGAAATTGTATCCAATCGGTTGAAAGGGAGAAAAATAATAACAACGCTCACTTTTAATACAAAAAAAATCCTAACCTAAATTTGCTCAATAGCTTTAAGGATTGTGGCTTAAAGTAGCATTTAACTGGGATTGTATCACTGCAATATGTGCATAATCTAAGGCTTCCCCTCTTAATACATGACTTGTCCATTCACACGGGGGAAAGACTGGGGTTGGTTTCACATTGAGGGTTGAAAGACTTGTGCACCCAGCTGGCAGGGACAGATCTGGAAATGAGCATTAGCTGCTTTTTCACATCTTTATTATGTAGCATGAGACCACCATAATCACAATTTTCAGGAGCTGCGGCATGTGAATCCACTTAATGCTCCTCTCCTGTCTGCTCCATGCACAAAAGCACTGAGTCACTCATTGCCATGCTACAGTAAATGCAGAGAGGTAAGTGATTCTCTATAAGCTCCCCGTCGAGGCACATCAGCGCCGTTTATTCTTACAAGCAGAGACGATAACGCGAGCTCGCGCGCGCGCACACACGTATTAACGCCGTGACGCACACACAGTCACACACCATTTGAATAACATATTCCACAGCTGCTGCAGCTCTCAATGGCCTCCCATGTGGCTTTTGTGTTTTGACATGTGTGAACAGTGTGGGCACGGAAACCGACGCAGATGCACACGGACAGAGACGTTCACACACACACAGATCTCCTTGTGTCCCATGATGTCACCTTGCAGGAAAAGCCTGCTCCACCCTGTCATGTTTTGGTATCCCACGTCTGCAATCAAATGCCCACTGACATGAAATGAGAGATGAGTGTATGTTTGGACCCAGGTGCACCCGCCTCCCCAGTGGGGATCTGTAGGCGGGTATACTGCCTCAGATCCCTGTGCACACATGCACGCACCTGCGTAATGCTTGCAGGAGTTTGGTCATACGTGACAGTGGAGTCCTCTCTATGAAACGCATTGTGCAAATGCTGAGTGAGCAATTGTTTTCCTGTTTGTAGTTTATCCTGTACATTTTTTTCGTCACCAGCTATTCGGGTATTAAAACATTTAGCACATTCAGAACATTACGGCTGTTAATTTAGATTCTTGGACTGTTTGAAACACTTCACTTTGAGATCCCTTTGAAAAATCCCTCCACACACTTGTTCTGTTTGTGTCTCCTCGTACTTCCTTTGGCTGCTTATATATTTTTGGGCTGCTGTGGCTGAGTGGTTAGAGCAGTCGTCCTCCAATTTAAGAGTTGGGGGTTCGATTCCACCAGCAGTCACATGCTGAAGTGTCCCTGAGCAAGACGCTGAACCCCTCATTGCCTCAGATTTGTGTCCCATCGGTGCATGAATGTGATAAAGCTCTGATTAGTCTTTATAAATATATAGTAGAGTGCTGTATGAATGGGTAAGAGGGCACAGATTGTGTTGTAAAGAGCTTTGAGTATCTTAATAGAAAGGTGATTTACCATTTTGTCTATATTTTACCTTTTTGTCTTTTTATGCATCCTTTTATTCTCCTAATGCTCTTTTTTGTCGTCTTTGATTTTGTCTTCATGTGCGTCCTATTTCCTTTTTGTCTCCTCAAAAATTTTCCATCTCTCTAAAGTTTTCTGTCTCTTGCTCCTCGTCTCTTTTTCTTCTGTGAATGTCACAAATAACATTTAAAGTTCGACTTTTATTCAATGCTTTTTCACTTGTTTCAACTATTTTTTTTCCAAGTCGGCATTTATACTGCGTTATCAAAAAAAAAACAAATCAAATATTTCTACAGTTTTGTTTTTACTTCTAGTCATCACTTGGGTAAACGATGCACATTTTCTGCACGTGTGCAGCTTTAGATTACAGATTTAATGGTTTATCAGGGTTTTTGTTGAAAAATACCCTAACGAGGTTGCAGGCAATCTTTTCCTGAGCTCTATGTTTCAATTGTAAATCAGATATGGAGCTTCAAAATGATTATCTTTCAACATGCCACCCAAAGACGTTTGTGCTATCAATCACTTTGCAAAAGTACATGTCATGCTTTGCAGATCGGAAAGACTTTACTGTGGCATATACCGCTCCCCAAAGATACTGTGCACTCAGGTTTCACAGCCTGATGAACTTGTAATTCACCTCAGTCTGCTCCTCTTTTCTCACACTTGAAATGCATTTTTCTTATCACTGTTCATGGCAATGACGAATATCAGCCCAATACTGTCTGACAGGATGATTTAGTTTACTTGAAGACAACAAAGCTATGAACAAGTCCTTCGTTTGCTCATCCTGTTTAAGTTTTTGGTATCACACAACGCCCATAATCGCAAACGCAAACACACATCTATTCAGAAGAGCACTTTTCTCACACGGCATACTCATTCATTTTTTTGACAAGCGATTCCTTCTTGTATCAGATAACCCAGGGAAGGAAACCACAATATTCAATTTGGGGAATCTTTTTGATGAGGAACAGAAAAAAATAAAACACTTAAGTGATTGAAGAGATGATAATTGCAAAGTCTTTTATCAGGCTGACTCGGGATATTTGATTTGGTTGAAGTATAAATTTTATCACATGGATGAAGCATTGACAGAAGCAAACTTGTTCAAACTTGAGCAGTGAACTTTTGAAGAGGCGCTTTATTCTGTGCGTCACAAAACACAACTTGTAGATGTTTTCCAACACAGAACCAGCCTGAGAAGAGGACAGTGTTACTAAAAAAAGCTTAGTTAAGATTTTTTTAAATGTTTATTTTCTTACAAAAAAATCTATATGTAATTACTGAATAAAGAATGTCTGTAATTTTGAGATTTAAAAAAGATTGGCCTTAAGAAGGAAAGGATAAATGATCACTTTTATGTATTTTTACATATGCTTATCTGAAAGATAAAGTTTTAGGGTGAGACAGGAGACACAAAAAAGGCATAACTTAAAAAGTTTTAAGATTTTAGGCTAAAATTTAGTGTGGAAGTACTTAAGCATGTAGGGGTTTCGGTTTTAGTCTGCAGCTTCCTGAGTTCCAAGATGGCGCCAACAAGCTACAACTGTGGATCATTCCCTTGACGATAGAGCTGTCATGTGTAACCTGTGCCTGAAGCCCGGCCCGACTGTAATTAGGGCCGGGCCATGATAATGTGCTTGATGGGCAGGCCGGGTTGTGTCGGGCTTTTGATTGCGTCAGCGGACACACGAGGCTGACGATCCAATTATATGGCAACATGGCTTGCCAAACAATCACCAGCCGCACACGGCCATTTGACCGTGCGCTGACCGGCCTTGAAAGAGGTAAAAAGAAGTTCAATTAAGCTTTAGATGGAAGTACCAGTACTGTCAGGAAGCAATCCATTGCCCAAATGGACGCTAAGCCACTGCACTCAGCCGACACGTGTGGCCGATGACCCAAACAGGTGAGATCCCAAAGCAGACATGTCAGAGCAGGGATGTCAGAGCAGGGTCCGTGTCTGAATAATGCAGAATGCAGGCAGAAGCAGGGTTTTAATGCGCTTTGACGGCCATGAACGGACAAACACCCCCCCTCAGCTCTGATCTTCTGCCGCTTTTATTTAGCTGCGTTCATCCATAATAACCACATAAGCTGTCAAAACTTAAATAAAAATGTTTGGGGGTGGGGGTTCGGACCTGTAATTACTGTTGATTAATTGTGTCGGGTGGGGTTTGAAAATTATGGCTATGGGCTGGGGCTGAGTAGGGTCAGATTTTGGGGCCCAAATGCAACTATACTTTATGATCTCCGGTAACATTAAAGTCTGCAGAGGAGCTCTCTTCCCTGCTGGAGCATTACATACCTAACAGTATTTGTGCTATCAGCCTCTTTGTGTTGTACTAGAAATAAGAAAGTACCTTATGTTCTCATCGTGTTTCAAAGTCTGCTTCCTGAAATTAGTTCATTCCTGGACCCTCCTATGAATCCTTGAGACCTCTTTGTGACTTACCTCAGCTGTTCCACCACCTTCCAACAACTTGCCACCAACTACCTCTACTCACCTTCTGCACTCTCCAACCTTGGACTGGACCCATTGGAACCCTCTGCTCTTCTCTCGACGCTCCTACTCCTTCATCTACCTGTACGATAGAAACTACCTATTACTTAACCATTCTTTGATCTCCACCATCCTGACTCCTCTCCTCGTTTCCCAGGTGCCCCTGGTGTGTATAGATTCATATTCAGCCACTTCAAGCACTTTAAATGATATGAGTCTTGTCTTGGAGTCTGTTCTCTCAGTCCATATTCTCTGGGTATTCCAATAAATGTTACAAAGCATCATCACCAACATTTATGTTGAGCCCAACATACTCCACAACATCTATACTTAAATCCTTGGCCTTAACTGGTGCAGTCAACCCTATTTGTTTGTTAGCAAAATATCTTTAAACCATTGAACATATTTCAATGAAACGTTTACAAAAAAAACCTACAACTGATTTACTTTTAGAGTTAACCCAAGTCAAGATGGCCGACTAATCAGCCTAAGTTATCACTAAAATGTCTCTACCTCAGTGAATTTTACATAGAGCTAAAATTTGCATTAACACATGCCCCAAGTCTTACCAAATCATAAAAATATCACAAAATTATATGAATTTGCACATTATTTTATTTTTAGACTTGACCAGAATCATCTAAACCGCCATCTTTTCTCAAAACAAAATGATTTTACTTTAAGACTCTGGCATGAAAGATGTCGACCGATATACATTCTTTCAAGAAATGCTTGGCAGTTTTAATAATATGTTTAACTAATTATTAAAACACTAAATATAAGTATTTGTATGTATGCTTTTTTAAATTGTTTTGGTGTAAAAAATATGAATGGTTTGCTTGTCATTTGTAACACTTGTATATGATTGGGCAGGCCATCGAGATAATTTCCCATTTTTAACAGTGTGAAGGAGTGTCCTTTTGCTCATTTAGATTTTATTGTCCTTCTCTTATGCATCTGTCTGAAGTACAGATGTGCAAAGTATACATAATAAAACGTGATAGGCTGGTGGTAAAATAAATGTGTAATTTCTTAAGTTTTAGGAGTTAGAGAGAAAATATGGGCCCCTGGGGAAAGGTTGGTACAGTAAATAATGTAATGTGTGGAGCAGAAATGCCATTTCATTTAACCAAGGCCGAAAACTGATTGATGTTTGACCAATGCCATGTCTCTTTTTCCTTGTGCCCACATTAATCCCACTTCGCTGACCTAAATGCAATTCCGATCTTTTCATTAATGCTGTCAGTCAGTGTGCAGCGCCAATAGTTCGTAGATTTGAAATCTAACAACAAGAAAATGTCATTTTACACCTCTTTCTTTGAGCTCCTATAATATATACCTCACCTGGAGAGTGACAGACTGTGATGGATCGACTTACAGACATGCACGTGTACGCACGCACACCCCCACACACACTCCGAGGGAAAGAACAACTTGAGGAGAGACAAGGAGAGAGGGCAAAGGGCCGTGAAAAGAGAGCGAGAAAGAGGGAGGGATAGAAAGAGGAATGAGTGAGAGGAGGTTTGATATTTCTGTGGCCGTACACTTGTAAGCTCAAGCAGTTTCTTCCCTCCAAGGGACAGGGTCCGTTAAGTACCTCTCCAGTGCCTACAGTTTAGAAAAGGACCCAGGCAATACAGGACTAATTTAATCAAAGGTTACAGGCCCAGCATAGAAACACAATATTATAGCGATTGTACAGAAAAAAGAAGGTGGGGGATATGTCATTTCACCAGGCAAAGCTTAGACCTGCTACTTTATCTCAACAGTGTGAAGGCTAAGTCCCCCAACAGTCTCCCAACTGCTGCCACTAACACACATTTCCATTTTAGCTAGCGGGCCAACTACAGAGGCTGATATTGTATAAGTGGCTGGCCAGAAACATGAGCGACTGACTGCCCAGGATTAAAGTGTCCAAGATTGTCCTCACTTTTTAAACCGTATTAAAGAATCCATTGGATGTTCTGGAACATGACGTCGCTTTGGTTTACCCCACGTTGAAAATACTGTCTTTGAAAGTGTCCGAATCTATAAAGAATAGTAAAAGTTTCTAGTTAATCCCCAAATCATCCATTGTTTATACAGTAAATGCTGCACAAATCTATACAATTTAAAGTTATAGAAAGTAGGGATGCAGAATGTTATCGGTATCAGCCGAAATTAGCGATAAAGTTAAATTTCAGACATCGGCCATTCCATTAAATAGCTCACGGATATAAAAAGCATCTGTTTAAAGTTACCGGTAAATTTTAATTTAAGCAACTGTCAAGTATATCTATTAATGCACGACTACTTATGCGCTTTTCACTTGTCGCTTGTGAACAGGTAGAGTTTAGATTTGTGAAAATTTACAAATTTGCACTGCTCCATTGTTGTCATTGTGTTAAAGTAAATGTCGTGAATAAATTTGGCATTAAACAAAATCCAAGTTGAAGCGTTGCATCATTTTCAGCCTTCTTTTTGGCATCTTCATATGGTAGCAGCCAAACTGATAAAGACCATGCAGAATAATGTAGTATTTTAATTCCACAGCAGAGAAAGCTATGTAGTCTCTGTAATTAGGTCTAGGGAAAAAAAAATATTGGGTATCAGTTATCGGCCAAATAAGTTTTAACATATCGGCATATTGGATATTGGCCAAAAATAGAAAGTGCAAAATTTAAATATGGTGGAAGTGGGAGTCTCTGGAAGCTGTGCAAACAGTGGCAGCATTCAGATATTTATCTGTTCTGTCCAAAAGGCCATGCCACCACATAATAAACTGCCATAAGTGTCCATTTCTAACCCGAGGGATATGTGTGTCTGCATGTGTGTATGAGTGCCCTTTTGTCTACTTTGTAAGTGTTTGGGGAATATTGTTTATCTGAGTGTCACTGAATGGACACTGAGCTGCAATATGTACACAGGTTCAATAGATACAGACTGATTTTATTCCTAAAATTTAAAGTGCACTTGTTTAGCTTCTGCAGATGTCTGGAATTAAATACCTATGGTTTATATCTATTGCATAAATCAAGCATTCCTTGCAGGAATGTACTGACCAACGCCTTGCATGCCAGACTTCTTGTGTAATCTGGTTTTGCTCTAAATATATGTTGGGAATGACTCATTGCTTTTACCACACTACGTTTCATCTCAGTATCTTTAAAATTGCCTGAGTTCTGGTCATTTTTGTGTTTTCTAATGTTGATTACCAGTGGCAGCCATTTTAAATCTGGTTCAATCCATTTGTAGATGTGTGTTCAATATTTTTTTCCTGTGAGCTTTGTTTATATTTGACGGAATCAATAGAAATAGAAGATCTATGTACTAACAGACAGACAAACAAACACTCAAATATATGCTTGCCCGCCGTTCACGACAAAAATAACCCTACAAAAGCTCATCTTATGATACCAAATTTTAAACAGATAAGCATAGATCCTCAATTACAAATTCCATGAAACCATAACCAGCTTGATTCACAGAAGTGACCCTTGTTTTGTACTGCAGCCAGTGCTAAATCCAAAAGGCAGAATTAATCCATTTGGTCTTCTTTGAGATTAGACCTAATGCACGCTCCAACCCACTGCACACATCAAGCTATGAATGCTTCCCGATTAAGACCCTGCATGACATTACTAATCATTTCGCATGCATGGAATGTGACTAAATAGGATAGAAAAGAGGTAAAATCAGACTGCAACAGGGGCCAAATGGTGTGGTTGTTCTACTTTTTTGACAATTGTGCAGAGAGCCACGGGAGGTGAAGAATATTTTGTGCATGTACATTGTTTTTTTAATAGGATGAATGAGTTCAGAGAAAAAATAAACCTAAATATTCTGCACATACAACTTAGCAGTTCACAGAAACTTAACTAAAGAAATAGCGTTTTTGATGAAAATGCAGAGTGAGTGTTAAAATACGGCTCAAGTTTGCTAAAGGAGCTAAAACTGAGTTGTAAAAATTTAAATATTTAAAAACAGCAGAACACAAGCCAAAATAGCAAAAGGCTTGCTAAAACCTTTAAAAATATAAGAAAAAGGCTACCTTAAGGTGCATAAAGTCCAGCCATAAGCTGAATGTAGCTAAAGGCTACCTATAAGCTAACCATACCAAAAGGTTAAATAAAATCTAAAAATTACAAATGATTAGTAAGAATTGAAAAGTAGCAAATGATCAGCTAAAAAAATTAAAGTAGAAATGGTTAAAAAAATAAAAGGCAAGTAGGAAAATACTAGTTAAAAGCTAAATTGACAAAATGATACCAAACATTTTCAAAAAGCTAGCTAGAGGCAAACGGTAACAACAGGATAACTATCCATCAATCCATCCAATATCTTTACCTGCGTCTTCTTTTTCGGGTCATGGGGGTCACTGGTGCCTATATCCAGCAATCACTGTGTGAGAGGCGGGGGGCACCCTGGACAGGTCTCCAGTCCATCACAGGGACACAGAGACAAACGAGACAAACAGCCATTTACTCACTCACACCTAGGGACAATTTAGAGTTACCAATCAGCCTAACGTGCATTTTTTTGGTCTGTGGGAGGAAACCAGAGTACCCGAAGAAAACCCACGAATGCACGGAGAGAACATGCAAACTCCAACCAGAAACAACACCTGAACAGGGATTTGAACCAGGATAACCTGCTAGCTGAGAGGCAGCAGCTCTACCAACTGCACCACCGTGTTGCCCACAGATAACTAAATGTTAAAAAGAGCAAAAAGCTACTTAAAAGCAAAAAGTAGCAACAACAAAAAAAATACAAAGTAAAAAAGTTAAAATGAGTTGAAGAGATCTTGTTTATTTTTATGGGAAAAATATTTCTAAATAAAGTTGTTTAATATAATATTGTAGTTACAAAAATCTAACCCTAGCCATAACCCTAACTAACAAAAAGTATCAGTGTTATCTCCTAAAGGAGCTGAACCTTTTGATATACGTTAAAATGGACCCAAGCAATCTTGTAAAACTGTAAATGGTAAGTCAGAATTCACACAATTATTGATTATAAATTCTGTAGATGACATGTGAATGACCTGTGCTGTGGCCTAGCCTCGTGGTGACGGGACAGGCTGGGTGGAGGTGAGAGCTGGTGTCAGGGCTTGAGTCGATCAAAAAGAAATCAGCTTGCCAGCTCTCTGGGCAGAAAGGCGCATCTCGTCGGCTTTCATGGACCAAGATTACTTTCACCTGCGTTCCCTGGGGCAACGTGCAAAACACAGGCCTCAGCCAACCTGGTAACACACACACTCGTACATGGACACACTCACTTATATGGACAGAAACATACACATTCTTTCTATCTTTTATGCCTGACTACAATGGAATCATATTAACTCAGACCATGCATTCCCAAACATGTACGTCCATGTGAAAACCTCAGATGGTGCAGAAAAGCACAATTATAAGCGCATACATTTCCTTTGTTCAGGTTCCTGCTTGAATTGTGTGGTGTCAGTGAAAGAGGAAGAGAGGGATAGTCTAAAAAAAGAGTCTAAAAACTGCATTTGTCGATCTTCCAGGGGGTGGAAAAATGATGTCAAAAAGGCAAATCTGTATTTACTAGCAGACAGGTATCCTTGACTTGACAGCTATACAGTCATTATCTGCCTGTCATGTGTCGCCTGAGGGCCACCGTGCCTTCTCCCAAAGCCCACAGTTCTCATGAATCAGGCCCAGCCCTATTAGCTTACCTGTTTCCAATTCAAAGGCCATCGCCAACCAAAAAGACGCCAGAAGGACAAAACAAGGTGTCATATTTATGGATGTGTCAGCACGGGCCCCCCCTGAAACCTAGCTCACACCTTGAGCAATGAGCTTGACAACTCAACAGGGGCCTTTTGCAGTCAAGAGAAATGATACCCCCCCCCCCCCCCTTTAAAAAAAATGGTGGGATGAAACCAGAAGCTGCAGCAGCAGCAACAGGAGGGGGAGAAAAAAAAGTGCTTGCAAATCGCGTTGGTATTATTCAGCTCCAATTAGAGGAAACTCAACCTGTTACGCCGAATAAAGGAGAGTGAATATCAGATGGTGTCTAATGATGGGATGAGATTTAGAAGTCGAACAGGAGAAGTGGAGATGAGGGGGTTAGTGACGGTGATGATTACTTCAGCGATGACGCTTCAGATGTGTGTGTGTGTGTGTGTGTGTTGGAACGTTGACATCCTTACCTTCTGAGTGTACCCAGGTGCAAGCACTCACTGTTCTACAGTTACCACATCTGCATTGTGTCTAAACGGGAAGGGTAATTGCTGCCAATTTACTTATCAGATTGCAAAGAAAAGCCCCATGTTCAGCCAAGAAGTCATTACTAGACAACGCTTGTGTACCCTTTAAGGTGGTGATGAGTTCCCATTACAAACTAATTTAAAAAAAAGTGCAAGTACAGTGACAATGAGAAAAGGGTTACATATGTGTTTGTGCTTTTGCAAAGAGTGTGAAAGTTAAACTGGACTATTTGGTTTAATCTGGCAAGGGGAAATTGATCTACACAGTCATGGCATGGGTCATTACAGCCTTGCACCATAAAAGGCAGGCAGTCATGTACAGGTAACTGTGTGTGTTTGAGTGTTTGCCTCTGTTCAATATTCAGTCTGTTAGCAAAATATCTCAGACATCCATTAATTATCTTTTTACCCACTTCTTTCTTCTCGGGTCATTGGGGTCACTAGTGTCCATATCCATTGATCACTATGAGAGAGGCGGGGGACACCTTGGACATTCTAGTCCATCACAGGGACACAGAGACAAATGAGACAAACAACCATCACTCTCTCATTCACACCTAGAGACAATTTAGAGTTACCAACCAGCCTAACATGCATGTTTTTGGTCTCTGGGAGGAAACCGGAGTACCCGGAGAAAACCAACACATGCACAAAGAGAACACGCAAACTCCACCCAGATATCCCCCAGCTGGGATTTGATCCGGCAACTTTCTCGCTGAGAGGCAACAGCTCTACCAACTGCGCCACTGTGCTACCCCATATCTCAGACAATTGAAAGAAATTCTATAAAAGTAAACATTCATTGTACATCTAGAACAGACAAACCTTTGGAATCAACCAGATTCAAGATGGCTGCCACAGGTAAATGAATCTAGCAAACACATGTATGGCTATAATTCAGCAAAATGTCTCAATATTGAGCTAAAATTTGATGTGGCATAGCTAAGGGTCAACCTCAACATGCAGCCTCAACTGATTTAGGAAGATTTGTGCTTAAGACTTTGTGAAAAGAGATGAAAAAAGATATGACAGGAACTATACCTGCTACTGACTGGTACCCTTCCTGGTCCTCCCACATTACTTAGCTGGACCATTATATCACTGGTGATTTTCGCCATGCAATGGATGAATTTCATCACCTGTACCATAGAGATGCTCTACAAAAGCTCATAGTAGAAGCTGGTAAATTCCTGAATACGATTGATATGTGAAACTCAAATGATAAATAATGCAAGTAAACAGTGTAAATGTAAAGTACAGATAAATGTATTATTCTAATTGCAAGAAACCACAGAGTAGTGTTCATTTTAGTCCATGCACTGTAACTACTTATTAATGGTTTATTAAGATTTTACAGCCCAATTAAAATCTGCAATTTTAACTATCAAGAAGCAATTTATCTGTGTATTGTTACTGTAAAGACGCATCACTATTATTTAATATTATTTTTTCATTATAAAAACCTAAAATATGATAAATGTATTTGTGTGTGAACCAAATTATTATTACAAGCTAAATGAAAAGCTCAAACATAGAATGTTGAGAAATGACCCAAGCTGTAACTGTTTTGGCAAAATCTTGGGAAAAAATAATAAAACGTGCATGCAGTGTCATGTGGTATTTACATATTTCTCATGAACTAGTAACAGTTAGAGTATATGTTGTGAATGACTGTCAGCTACTATCGTAGATCAAAATTTGTTCAATTCACAGATTTATTTACATTTTCATAGAGATTAACGTCAATGTCAATTGACTGATTCATTAGATGATTTGCCAATGGTACACAAAAGCAGTGGAAGTCATAATTTAGTAATGATTTTTTAGTATTTTACATTATTTTCGTAATTATTTGCTAACGTTGGACAAAACTTTTAGATTGGGCTAATGTGAAAATCTGCTAAAAGTCCCAACAAGTTGCTGAACTATGTTCCTGTGTAGAAGGGGTCAGGCACCTTTGAAGCTCACACATCCTGCAGCCATGTATATTTGGCTTAAAGAACAGCATTAATCTTTGTTTTTCTATTTTCTGAAGTTCTGGCCGCCTCTGTCTGCCATCCTGAGAGCCAAAAGCATTACACCAAATCAATACGAACTGGTAGCTCAGAATTTATATCATCAGCAGCGCCATTGATCTTTATCAGCACTTAAAAGTTTTGGGGGCAAAAAATAGGGCAGCTTTTCCTCATTGTTTCGGCATTTCTTTGAGCGAACCAAATGATGCACGGATATCTGATGAGCATGCAGGGGTAGATGCTTTCCACATCACAGTGTTTTATGTGATACTTTATCTGCCTACATGTTGCTTTGTGCAAAAAAAGGTTTTGTTCTGCAAGACATGTGGGTAGACAGCTTGTCTTAGCAGCTGCAGCACAGGATGTACATACTGTGTACGTATCTGTATGTATAGTCCTGTCAGTTTTATTGTATTATGTGCTTAACAGCAGGGTGTAATTTTGTAAACTTCTCTTTATGGCAATGGTTTGAAGATGACAATTCAAAAACTGAACCTGAAGTACATTCAGGCTTTCAACAAAGAACTATAGCTACATCAGTCTGACTAGTTCCCAGTTCAGGTTACTTTAAGATCTGTTTACTTTACTCTTATGACATAGTACCCTGATTTTTATTTTTCTTGGCTTTTGTAAGTGAAAGAAAAACAACCACTGTATTTCTACACAGCAAGACAAACAAAAATCACATTTGTTCAATGCAGTTTAAACTTATACCCTTGCATTACACGTTCTTTACACATATGCCTGACTTTAGGGCACAATTTTACAGAATAAATTTAGCATTTTGCTGCCAAATTAAAAACAACTAACAGCATCTTCCTTTTGGTTCTGACACCACTTTTGGGCTGAGATGGGTTACAAGTAGGGCAGACGACTGGGGACCAGAAAGTCTTGCTTCGACTCCCAGCTATTCCCACATGTCTTGGTGTCTCTGAGCAAGACACCTAATCGTTAATTGCTCCCCGGGCGCTTAAATAGCTGCCCAGTGCTCCACCTGAGTGTATCTCAGGTGTGATGGGTTAAATGCAGAGAACCAATTTCGCCATTGTCTAGGAACATGCAATGATGACAATCTCAGACTTCCCTTCCCTTTTCAGTCTTCAGAGAGTGGCAGGGGTCCCAGTCCACAGCTCCTTTGGAAGATAGAGCAACTGGTCAAGACCTTTGGCTGTCGTGTGTGTGGTTGTGTTCTTTGAGTGTGTAAGTGCGTGTATAAGTCGGGGTTTGTTTTAGGGGAGATATACGTTATCATTATTGTAGAATTATAGTATGGAAAGCTCGTGCATCTGGTTTTATCTCTGGGCTTTGATGGTAGGAAACTAGTTATCCACCCATCCATCATTTTTACCTGCTTTGTCTTTTCCGGATCACTGGTGTCCATTTCCAGCAGTGGTGGGGTTCACCCTGGACAGGTCACAGGTTCATCACAGGGAAACTAGCTAACTTCTCAAAATTGCAAGAAAATGTGCAATATTTTTCTTTGTCACTGAACTCTGGGGGTTTGTGACAAAATGATCAGCAAGCTGTGCAGCCATTACGACCTATTTTTGTGTGCACAACTTGGAAAACTGTATACTTGGCTGTGCACATTATTTTGTTGGCCACCTCCACACACATATACCCACCTAGCTCACTTTGTACCCACCTTGGCAGCTGTCCACATTTATCATTTAATTCTTCTGAAATGAAGCTGGCGCTGTACCGGTCTGTTGTGGTGAAAAGAGAGCTGAGTCAAAAGGCGAAGCTCTCAATTTACCGGTCGATCTAGGTTTCTACCCTCATCTATGGTCATGAGCTTTGGGTTGTGACCGAAAGAACAAGATCACGGATACAGGCGGCTGAAATGAGTTTTCTCCGCAGGGTGTCTGAGCTCTCCCTTAGAGATAGGATGAGAAGTTCGGTCATCCGGGAGGGACTCAGAGTAGAGCCGCTGCTTCTCCATGTCTTTAGGAGCCAGTTGAAGTGGTTCGGGCATCTGGTTAGGACGCCTCCTGGACGCCTCCCTGGTGAGGTGTTCCGGACACGTCCCACTGGGAGGAGACCCAGAGGAAGACTCAGAACATGCTGGAGGGACAATGTTTCTCGGTTGGCCTGGGAACGCTTCAGGATTTCCCCAGAGGAGCTGGTGCAAGTGGCTGGGGAGAGGGAAGTCTGGGCCGCCCTACTTAGGCTGCTACCCCCACGACCCGACCCCGGATAAGCAGAAGAAAATGGATGGATGTATTTTTTAGACCGGGATATTTTCCTTCAATGTTTTTTGTCAAAGGAGAGTTCCCTTCCATGAGTCACAAAGCAGGTCTCGTGTGAAACTGCTTTGAGATAGGTTTGAGACACCTATGATAACTCTCCGACTATTTCTGTTTTAAATGTGCTAAATAAATCTGACTTGACTATTATGAGAAAAAACTTGGCAAACAATTTTTTTGGAACATGTTTAAAATATAAGCAGCCTGACTGCAAGTCGTGCAAGACTCTCCCATATATGCAGTTTGCCAACTAGTCTCAGCCCAGTGAGATCCCATAACACTGAGAAGTGAAGGTCACAGTGGTTCACTCTTTCTGTGCAAGCTATCTAAAGGTGCTCATTTCTGTTTTCTGAGTCTGTTAATTAGTTTGCATTTGTCTTACCATGAGAATATTCATCCTTCTTTTGCACACAAGCAAAGAAGGAAAAGTGTTTGTAAGCAAAATATTGCTGCTTGTGCTGCTCATTAAACCAAAGGGTTTGGCCGCCTTCAAGCTATAATGATCATGTTTGTGGCCTGAAGGATTGAAGCACTTAGTTGCTAATGAAAAGCAAAATCAAAGCTGTTTTTTTCTTCTGTTAAAATGCAGGACACATGTATTTATATTATTCACACTACCAATAAGCTGAGGAAATTTCCTCAGCTTGCCCTACAGTTGTAGAATTGAGTGAATTTGATGTGATTAACATTGTGTCCTCTTTATTGATTTAAACAAAAGAGGCTTCTCGTTTAATAATTGGAAATTATTACAGTCTATTTAATATTCCCATGCCATGCTTCAATGGCTTTTACCATCCGACTCTCACTCTATTATGTTTAGAAATTATCTCGCACGTCGCCTTATGTCATAATCAATAAAAGCGATATAAAAGTTGAAGTTAATGAAAATTAAAGCTGCTCTGACATTAATTCCAAAGGCTAGGTTACGGAGGAGGTTACGTACGGTGATTTATGATGACTAAAACAGAATGACTCCAAAGTTGGAAGGGGGACATTTTGTGCCTCCTGGTAGGTTTCTCGTGTGAGTAACTCTTCTGTTGCCAGAGATGGACGACGCTCCTCAAGGCCAACCTTTAGAACAAACAAATGTCATTTATGAATTCATTATTTTTCATCTGTCTGCATCACAGCGTGTCTCTTTACTCAAGCCATCTATAAGTTGATTAAAGAACCAACAAAAAAAGAAAGATTACAGCTCAGAAAAAGTTTGTCTCCAGCTTCAGACTTATTCCAGATTTCTTAAGAAAGCCATTAAAACAACAGATGCATGGTTTCCCATGTTCTGCATCCATATGAAAACATGTGCACTCCTGCTTCTGTATAAGGCTGTGTTCACACTGCAAGCAAAAAAGAGGCCCAAATCCAATAAATGGCTAATGCACATCTCACATAGGATTTTTTTTTTGACAGTTTGAATGTGACATATCAGACTTTTTCTAATCTAACCGAGGTCATTTTCATATTCTATATCGGACATAAAGCTAAAGTTTTTCAAAGCAACCTCAGTCTGAACGGTTGTGCTGCATTTTATCCAACTTTTACGTCAGTGGGGTATCAAAAGTACTGATAATATTAATACCAATCTTGTGCAAATTAATTGCTGGAACTCCGCTTGTCTTCAGCCACAGAACAGAAGTCCAGTTGCTCTACTGTTGTTCTTTTAATTTCCGTGTCCTAATTAAACATAAACCCTGGATGAAACAATCAGGTCAGGTAATGATAAAATCGTTCTGATTGCACGCCAATGTAGGAACCGATACACGCATGTGTAGCATCCATATTTACTTCCATAAACATCCTGCTGTGCATGCATGTTGCATCAGCGCCGTGGACTGTTCACACTGGAGTTCGATGATGGTTGCGTTTCAACTAGAATATGAATGACCAAACAAACAAAGCAAGCATCTGAAATTTGAAAAGCATTAAATGCTGCAGTGTAAACATATCCTAAGTAGTTTAAACTTATGGGGCCGAGATGGTGTAGGGAAGGGGTCTGCAACCTGCGGCTCTGGAGCCACATGTGGCTCATTGGTCCTTCCGCAGCGGCTCTTTCAAACTTTGACCAAAACTAACTTAAAACTGAATTTTATGTTTAAAAAAAACAACTAGTTTTAACAATTTTCCTGTCATTTCCTTTGCATATATGTGGATATTAGTACTAATACACAGAGTAAATTATACTCTAACTTTTATGCTTTATTTCTTCAAAGTAAAATAAGATAATAACCAATACAACAATTTCCTGTGGATCAATAAAGTCTTATCTTGTCTTATCAATTACTCCACAATTGAAAAAAATCGCATAAGCCTGCACAGTTCATTGTTTTAGTATACAAAAATTTGGCAAAATAATATATATATATATATATATATATATATATATATATATATATATATACACACAAGAATCCAGTCTTCTGTGATAGACTTGTGACCTGGACATGGGGCACCAGTGACCCCCTGCTATCTATAAAGAAAGAAATGGGTAAAATGGATGGATGGATGGATGCATGGATGGAAGGATGGATGGAATCCAGTCTTTCCTTATGTCTTAAAATGTAAAAATATCAATACATGTTAGAACTCATTAGATGTTTTTAGTTTTATAATTTCACACCTACTGGTCAGAAAAGACTCCTCTAAAAAACTTAAAGTGGCCCATGGGCCACCAGTTGATAATGACAGTTGTAGCAGGTTTTGTGGCTCTGAACACGTTTAATTTAGTGAACGAAAGGGCAGAAATGGCTCTTTAGATCCTAAAGGTTGCAGACCCCTGGTGTAGGGGCAGGGCAGCCGACTCGGGACCCGAAGATCCTGGGTTCGATCCCCGGTCATTACACATCTCCTGGTGACTCTAAACAGGACGCCCAAACCCGAATTGCTGCCCACTGCTCCACCTGGGTGTATCCCAGGTGCGATGGGTTAAATGCAGAGAGCCATTTTCATCTTTGTATGGAAACATACAATGATGACAACACATAGCACTTTATTTTTAACTGTTTCAGAACAATTAACCCATTTGTTAATCTAACGTGATAGTTTCTACAGACTTGTAGAAGCAGCAAACCTTTAATAACATTTTAAACCAGATTTAATAGTGTGATTGTGTAGACGTGTTCATGTGGGTGCGCATGTGATCCAAGTCTGTTACTGTGACTGTTTGTGTGTCAGTTTGTGTTGGGTGCTGAGCTTGGCACGTGATAACAGTGCCAAATAATGTGCTGTGTTGAAATTTTAATCACCTGCAAGTGCAAAACAAGAGCAATACAATCAGGACCTAATTAGCACAGCAATTAACACCTCTCTCTCACACTTGTTCTGTGTGCCAGAGCTCGCACATTTAGCTTGTGTGATTGCAGGGTTTCGTTTTATTAGCATTTAAGCTACGATGATTTATTTATTAGCAAACATTTGTTTGTTTTTGTTGTGGTGGCACAGTTGGCTCCTTCAGTCCCTGCTGTCAAGCGCATTTCAACAATCAGTCATGTGTTTTCTTTATTTACAGCTTTTAATTATTATTATTTTGTTCAGTGTCAATAAATTATTTGAATGCAGGCGCATCAGCAGAAATAAATTTGTGCATAAGACATATATATATATATATATATATATATATATATATATATATATATA
>NC_056517.1:36221171-36228081 GCF_014905685.2 Nematolebias whitei
GTATTACAATTATCAATTATATTAACACATTACAGCAAGAAAAAAAACTCAAGATTAATTTCACCAATAATATGCTAATAAATCAGAAATTACGATTATCGTAGTATAATGCATGTTTATATGCATTAAAACATATTTATTTATTTATTTGTTTTTCTTTTGGCTGCTCCTTTCATCAGGGGTCGCCAGAATGAAATAAGGTGCATGAAGACTGCAATTATTTTTATGCCGGATGCTCTTCCTGACACAACCACAAACCACGAGCTACCACAGCCCTCTGTGTGGAGCAGAGAGCTGCTATCTAGGGCACCCAGGGGAGCAGATGTTGGGGGTTGAGGGCCTTGCTCAAGGGCCCAGAGTGGGGCAAATTAGGGTGGAGGCAGGTGTGGGTGTTTCACCAATCCCACCCACATTTTGATGTTGTCGGCACTGGAAGTTGGACCAGTGATCTTTCGATCATAGGCCCACTTTCTCTAACCTCTGCGCCACCACTCCCCTAAAATGTATTATTTATTAATATGTAGTATAATGTGTATTAGTAATTCAAGGTAGTGCACAGGCTGCACTGGTCCAAAGACAAGCTGTCCAAGATCAAGGCTGACCTGGACCCCGCATGCAATTTTCTCCAGCTAAACTTCTGCATACATTCTGGATCTGTCCAAAACTGTAGACCTTTTGGTATTCTATTTTTGACACTTTCTCTGGAATATGTGGTAAAACTGTACACACGTCTCCACTTATTTCACCTTTCGGTGTGCTCCATGCGGACACGTTCTTCAGCAAATGCAAGAGGGATATGATTGCCTTTGGCTCCCTTCTGGCCAGGAGGTTAATTTGTGCAACTGGAAGGACCCCCCATCATATGTACATTGTTTAAGAGAGCTGATGTGTCATGCACATTTGGAGAAGATGAGATACACCTTAAATGGCTCTGTGACGAGGTTCTGGGACACATGGCGGCCATTTATATTGTTTGTTGAGAGCATGTCAGTACCTGTAAAATTTGTTTGTGTAATTTTGACTGATCCAGTGTGGGAGGGAAGGGGGATTGTTTTATTGTTTCATGTTTTATGTTTTTTTATGTTTAAACAATGACAAAATAAAATAAAAAATACTTTGTTTAAAAAATATGTAGTATTATGCTGCATTAACTCTAAAAAAATAAATAGTTGGATTTTGATTGGTGCATGCGACAACCGATCAACAAGTAAAACAACAGAATACTGTATATTTTTGACACCTTGCTAGTTTTGCACATGAAACGTATGCACATCTGTAACAGAGGGTTGTATGTTGCATATAGTCAAAGTTTACAGAAATGCAGTGTTTGCTGACTTTGTGTCTTCCAGTTGTGGTTTAAGTGAACAAGGTCACTGATGACTATTGATCAGGCAGCTGCTCGGTCAGCCAGCCTCGTCTGTCACGTAGGAAATGGGGATAGATTTGTGTGTCACTCTCTGTCTGACTGTGGGCCTCCTGGGGAGTGGACTTGTGTATGCATTTATGTTTGCATATGTGTGTGTGCGTGTACGAGGGCCTCATGGGTTATACATTACAGCCTGTCCAGGAAACAAATAAGTGCCACTTCAACTTGAGGAAAATTAACTTTCCCCTGGATGGCGAGCTAATTATGGCTGCTGAGCGAGCACGTCCAAAGCGTTTGAGATATGCAGCGTCACTGCTGTGAAGTGAAGTCAGACGCAGAACAATAACCGATCAATAAGTTGGCTAATACGAATGTCCAGGGCTCACATTTAAATTGTTTGTATGCTGTCATTGACTTTTGGTAAATAATTGTATAAAGTGAACTGGTAAAGTTGTCACTGTGTCAAGTTTTTTAGTCTATATCAGCTATTGACTGAATTTTGGAATCATAGCCTATCTTTTATAACTACACGTGATCTTGTATGTATCTGTCTGTGTGTCTTCTTTTGTCAGTTTGTCAGCAAAACGCCTTATGGACCACTGAACGGAATTGAAATAAATTAAGCAATCATCGGCTGCACAGCTACAACTATAACCATAGCAAACCCAAAAACAGAGAACAAAAACATCATGTCACTTCCTTCTTTAAAGAGCAAGCATTGAAATACTGCTGATGTCACAGCGGCTATAGTGGTCATCCACAGCACATAACTCTGAGCAGAATAAATAAATTAATAAATAAAGTGCTATGTGTTGTCATCATTGTTTGTTCCCATACAACGGCGAAATTGATTCTCTGCTTTTAACCCAGTGGGCAGCTATGTAGGCGCACGAGGAGCAATTGGGGATTGGGTGTCTTGCTCGGAGGCACCACAATATGTGGGACTGGCTGTGGATCAAGCCTGGGACTTTTGGGTCCTGAGCCGGCTGCCCTGCCTCTGCCCTATCTCGGCCCCCAATAATAATAATACACATACTGTACATATAAGATCTTTGTTTAAATCTCTGGCATGCAAGGAAGCAGACTGTATGCATACTTCCAAGGAATGCTGCATTCGTTGTTTTAATACGATGATTATTCCTGCAGCCTGCACACTCATACAAGCCCAGACAGTGATGAAGAAAACCGTCTGCCACTTATTAAAGAAGCGAAGTCTTCTCTGACTTCCCCTCAATGTAAGAAACGTTGTTACTCCATCATCAATCCTTGCAGATGTCAAACAGCGGCGTCTTTGGTGGTATTTTGTGTTGGTGGTATTTTGTAATTGACTGTGCCAGGGCGCCGTAGATCTAATTGGATTTGAACAGATACAGTTTTAGTATACAGAAAGTGACATCACTTCCCTCTCAGAGAGCATTCTTTGGGATATACGTCATGAGCCCCATTTTAAACCTCAACAGATGACTTATTGTAGTAAAAACCGTCGCCAGTTGGGGATTTGTGTGTCTGGGTTAATCATAACGTCTGTCTTCCATCAATAAACAGAAACAAGAGTTCCTGTCTGAAAACAGTGTTTTTGAGCGTTTGCTCCTTTTTTATCTGTCATTTTTTCACACTATTATTGCAGCTTTAAAGTCTAAAACATTCTCTTGAACTTTATCAAATGGTGCTGGTTGAATGTGCGCCAGTAGTTTCCAGATTCATATGCACGTCATGTAAATGAAGCTTTGTTTATGCCTGGTTAATAAAAGATAAAATGAAAAGTCCATCACAGGGACACATAGAGACAAACGAGACAAACAACCATTCATTCTCTCACTCAAACCTAGGGACAATTTAGAGTTACCAATAGCCTATATGCCACGGGGAGTGGTGACGTACTTCCGTTTAAATTTTGGACACGTGGATCACTTCTGGTTGCCTCTTGCTCTTGTTTGTTTTTAGCGGAAGCTGCAAGAGTTGTACCGCGAAGAAGACACAGAAGTTAAAACATCTCCGCGCTACTGGTGCAACAATTGAGTTTTATTGTGTGTTGTCGTGTCTATTGAATAGTACAATAGAGTGCTTAGTTGTTTCCATTTTCCTGCCACGATTCGTTAACCGCAGGGAAGACTTAGCCATTAAAGCTAACACTCGGGTTTGTAGCCGGCATTTCAAACCTCAGGATATTCAACAGCCAGCAGCATGTTACCCATAAATATAAGAAAAGTACTGTGTAGATGTATTCTTGTTTTATAAATTTAGACACAAATTATTTCTGACTGGTCTAACCTTCAGAAAGGTGCAGACGCCAGATCTCCACTCAAAGTAAGAAATCCATTAGAGTGGGGTAACTGGATTTTAGCTAGTGGTCACAACCATGAGCGGGGATGGCGTTCATGTGGCTTTGACCATTGAAAATCTGAACAACTTCAAAGTATAAAGAAATACATGAACAGCATGCAAGACAGTGAGATGTTCAGTTCACAGGCAGTCATCTGATCTGTTGCCATCATGCATAAGACGTGCTTGTTTAAAAAAAGCAAGAAAAAAAAAGCAAGAGGGGGAAACAGAAAGACAGAGACTTGCGTATGCCACAAAATTCCCCTTGGATGTCTATGTTTTTTTGGCATTTCAGAGCTATGCTGTGAGCAGGCTATGTGTGTAGGACCATGACTCCGCAACGCCGCCTTCCTCTACTCCATCACAGTTCAAAACCAGAGCTCAAGAAGCTCCCTCGTCTTTTGCACGATTTTCCCAATTTTCTGCTTGACTGTGATGAGAATGAAAGCGCGCTCTGTGCAGATTTGAAGGCTCACCCCTCACAGATGGCCTTGTGTGGCACAGCAACTGCCGCTCAAGACTCCCATGCAGAGACGGAGGACGCGGCGGAGAAAATGGCAACGCTGTTTGAACCGGGAGCTTCAGTAAGACTTGAAATGTCACATGTGGTAAAAAGAGGAAGTTCTTTTCTGTTTACTATCACATGCACTGGTGTGATTTTGACACATGGCATCTCTTAAATGTCCGGAGGCTGCGTTTCTGTTACCACAAGATGCCTTTCCAACATTCTCCAGTTTTTCTCATGTAAAAGAGGACATTAAAAGAGAGCTAACAGGAGAAAGTAAAAGAGAGGCTTTATTAAACACGTCAGCTGATGCTTTTTCTGAGAAAAACATCCACCTTTTCTAAGTATCTTGTGCTTGATTGATGCTTTTAAATTTAATATATCCTGGTAGGTGAATTCCTCTCATTGGGTCTGTTGCATTCACAAGTCAACAATGCAGGCATCAAGATATTTTGTTACAAAGTGTTGCAATTTATCTGTTTGTATCATTTACCTCCTTTTGTGACGTTGTCAACAGCCAAAAAGTGAAGCGAACTGGCTCTGTTGTTTTGTTTTGATGACACACAAAGAAAAATTGTGCTTAATACAAAGATATGTAAGTGGTGGATATAAATAGTTTTCTTGCTTTTGCAACGTGGCATCTGTTTCACAAGAATGACGCAATAATCATACATTTATTTAGATGTTGTGATTAATTTTTAAAGATAGAACAAATAGAAGGTTTATTCACCATTATAATACAATACTATACAATATAGATATTTACAGAATTTCTTGTGTGTTTACTTTAGTTTCAACAAAGGACTTGAGACGATGAACTTTATTTGATATTTTTCAAAACGTGCATATCAAGACACCAAACAGTTTTAACCTCAATGGCTAAAAGAGTATGTTTTGTGTACATGTGTCATGCTATTTCTGTAGGTTTACATTATAACTTCCTACTCAAAGTGTTTTTTTTGTCAGACTACAAGTCAGCAGTGCAGAAATGGCTCATAGACCAAGCATCCCACTGGAACAATGTTAGACGTTGGACCTCATCATGACCAAAACTGATATTTCTTAAGCTCTCATCTGCCGAAGTTTAACAGATTTGCTATCAGATTCAGAGCATTGACGCTGGGGACCTCTTTTAGCTTGATAATCTGGAGCATATTTTCTCTGGGGAAATCAGGTCTCTCATTTCATCCACACCAGGGATTTTGCTGCTTGCTTTGAGTTTACCAACAACACTGTGCAACAAGACTACAAAGTCGTCAGTTTGTTAGTAAAACCAAACTATCTGGGCTTTATTCTAAACTGATTTGACCCTTGTTTTTGTTATGACTTTAGTTATGAGAAAATATGAGAGTCTTATTTGTCTAATCTAAAGACTCAATTTAGCCTAAATCCATAAAACCTGTTAAAACTCACCAATCTGAGCCCAGTTTAGTGGTAAGATTTTAAACTAACATTCAGTCCTGTAGCATATTAACTGACTCCTGCTCTCATAATGAAGAGGACATGACTGGGGGTGCTGAACTCGGGGCTGCAAGACTGGTTACAGCTCAGTTTTTCTTCTTCTTGCAGCTGCAATAATGATATAACTTGCAAACAAAGAAAAATACTGATCATTTTCTGTCTGCAAGTGAGCAGTCACCTCATTATAGTCCTGATCTCTAAACAAACCAGAAGATCAAACAGTTTTAATTTAATTTATTTTATTGTTCAGTCTTAAGTCATCCATTGTTGTTGTTGTTTTACCATTTTGTAGAAGTCGCACATTTTTGCATTAATTAGCATGACTGCGACTTAGACACCAAAGCAACTAATATACGTATTTTTTCCCATATTTAAAACTCAACTTTTGCCTGAGATCTGGTGATTTCATTCATTCTGACATGGAAAATATTGAACGCTACCATTTTCAGCCGCTAGAGCAGGGGTGTTAAACGCACTTACAAAAGGGGGCCAAAATTAAAACCTTTTTTAAACTAAGGGCCGGTTTCAGAATTTACATTAATTCAAGTTAGATAACCAACATCTTTTCTTGGTTGCAGGTTCCTCAACAAGAGTTTGACTGGTCTCATTTGATGTCCTCTCTTGTGCTTTTGACATCATAATCAAAGATCACTGAAAAAAATTAAAGTGATAAAATAATTTATTTAAAATTTACATTTAAAATAACATCTTGGGGGCCAGATAAGATGTTGACGAGGGCCACATTTGGCCCCGGGGCCTTGAGTTTGACACATATGCACTAGAGGACCCTCAAATAATATGCCAAGTCAAGTGTCTTATTAATAGGTAAAAGTGGCTATTAAAGAGACACATGGCTTGCCATACCAAACCACCTTCGTATCACTCTGGAACTCCTGGAGCAAACATCAAATCAGCTGAATTTCGCCGCACCACCCAGGTGAAACGCAGCTGACTTGACCATTAAATTGCATTTATTAAGGAAACGTTAAACTGAGACACACCTTTGCTATAATTTCAAGCAAATAAATAATTGTTTTTAGCTGGTTATCCGGTTCAATTTGGAATAAATACACAGCGAGTTCTCCCTCTGCGCGCTCCTGCTTCCGCCTATCACCTTTTGAAAAGCAGCTGATTTGACGGTTAAAGTGCATTAATTAAGGAAAAGTTAAACTGAGACATCCTGATGCATGCTCAATAATCCAGGTAGAAAAATCTAAAAAAAGTTAAATCTGGTCCTCTGGACATTCAAAAAAAAA
>NC_056517.1:36238081-36253288 GCF_014905685.2 Nematolebias whitei
TTTAGTTAGCTTCTGCTGCTATTTGTATCTGTATTTCTATTTTATGTTTTCCTGTCCGCTGTGCATGTTTGTGTTCTTTTGTACAGCACTTTGGTTGGCCTTGTTGCTGTTTTAAGTGCTATATAAATAAATTGGTATGGTATGGTATGGTATAATTTGGTTCCACCTCATGTGGTGGTAATGACAATAAAATTGACTTGATTTAGCTATCACTCTGTCAATAACTGTTGAAAAAATGTAATAGCTGTTTTTATCCTTTGTGTACAACACATGCTAAAGTTTATCTACATTCTAGTCCTGACAAAAATAAGCGAGCAATCGAACATCACAAACGCGATGAAAAGTGTAAACGGACGAGGAGAAAAACAAAAAGTTGTGACAGTTACAATCCCCGTTGTATTTGATTCTGAGCAGCTCTCCTGTCAACAAATAAAAGGCAGATCAATATTGTCATTCACAGCTTCAGATTAAATCCTTTTAGCTTTAACTGCTTCTGTGTTATGTTCTTTTTGGTGTGGGGGGGGGGGGGGGGTTCAATCTGCTGCAACTGTTCATTTCCTCTCCCCGTTCTCTCCTTTTTTTTTCTTTTTCTTCTCCCAGAATGGGCGAAGAGTGAACCAATGGAGCAAATCACATAAAAAGACGGCAGTCATCAACAAACACAATAAAACCCTGATCTAGAAACTACTTTCCAAGTCGAAGTATTGGAGCATTGCTGTGCAAATGTTTTGGCAATTTAGAGTCAGTTGCCACAAACCACTAAATGCCCCTAAAATAGCAGTGTGCAGTAAAGATTTACAACAGAAAAGTGGTTCCAGTGCTTTGTCTAGGGCCAAACACTGGAATCACTGGAAAATACAAGGTGCAAAAGAAAACACGAGTATTAAGAATATTCTCCTCGATTTTATTCTAGACACATATATAGACAATGTGGTTTTAATGGAACCTTGCTGTTGCTCACAAGCTCATCAGAGATGTAAACACAAGTCAGCAGTGTCTCTGCAACACGGACATGTGTCTCCCTGATGCAGAAAACGTGCTGACGTTACAAGCAGGGCTGGGCATCGTTTTGAATTTGAACGATTCTCGAATCTGATTCTTTTAAAGGCAGGGTCAAAGGTTACACGGTTTAAATGACACATCCAGTGTCCGATGCTGCATTCAGGTACTTCAACATGTTTCTGAGCTCCCACCGATGAGCTAACCCGATTGATGGTTTTCACTATGTCCCTGCAAACATATTAACAAATATATATATTGTTACTGTAACGTTAACTCAGGGTGGACTATTAATTAGATTAGGTCTATCATTATTGCTTAAATAGCTTCTGAAAAGGGATGGAACCTTTTCACCATATATGCTGTGACCAGTGGTTAATTTGAGTCGGATCCTGCCGGAACAAGATCGGGGAACTTTCTCATTTTGACCGGGCGCGTTATGACATCTATTTGCTTGGATCCGGCAACTCAAATGTCTGCCCCTAAAAGTCCAAAGTCATTGCACAGTTTTATTTTTATTATTTATTTATTAAAAATACAACGAGAGGAGACGTTGCCCAGTCTGTGGACTGGATGTTCCGGCTGCAGTACGTCCACCAGCTCGCACACATGCTCCTGCCCAGCAGAGTCGCGGATCGCAAGTCCTGTGGGGATGAATGTTTTGTCTAAATAACTGCAATCAAAATGTCAAAGACAGTTTACTTTCATAAAATGGATGGAAGGATTTTCTTTAGCTGGACAACCAAGAATTGAAGCACCTGAAAGCATTGAACTGGGCATTGAAACTAGGAATCAATTTTTTTTTAATTTGAACAATTCCATGAGAAGCTAAATGTTTGTCCTGGTTTCAATTGATTCTCGAGGTTCAACGTCCAACACTAATTACAAGGTTCTTCTGTACATATTTACCAGGGTCAATGTGAAGAAGGGGAACCACTCTTGGTAAACCTTTTGACTGGATCCAGTCCTTTAAAGCTTCCAGCTGACAGAGTTGGTGACAAGTGGGGTGTGTAGGAGGACATCTTGTTACGTTGCAGTTGCTCAAAACAGCCAAATTAGATTCTGGTCTTTAATGTGTGAATGTATCATGAAATGAGCTGGATGCAGCTCTTGGATGCAGGTCAGGGTCATGGGTTCACATTCTGGCCGGATCAGCATCATTGCACGCTTCAAGTGTTGCAGTAAGACTTTGCTCCCACCTGCCTTAGCCTCAAAGCAAGAAAAGAAAGACGGGTGAGGCCAGAATGTCCCACCACAAATCCTCCTTCTCAGTGCTAACTCTGTGTCTTTAAAACCTGTCTGTTTCTCTGCATCTTAGAGAAGAATGGCTGCTGGATTCAACCTGATGACTGCTGCTTCAAAGGATCATTCCTTTGTTTTGTTTTTTCATGAAGCTGTTCTTTGGCTTTTTGACCTTTTGAAAGGTCATAGAACCAAGTCAGACTGGGTTTTATGTTGGGCCATTAAGGCAAAAGCTAAACGCTGTTAGAGTTGATGCAAAATGACTTAAAGTCAAAGCTAAGTGTATTTTTATTTGACTTTTTTTTCTAATTAGCCTTTTCATATTGCCCACCACCATAAACAAGTGAACATGTAAATTCCTGTCTATATTTTTTTTGTTTCTCTGTAAACTACTGAATATGTTTAATGAAAATCAAAGTAATTTTTGGATGCACATCTACAACTAATTAACTTGTGGAGTCAGTTCAATTCAAGTAGCTCAACACTGATAATTATATAGCAAAAATAAAAAACTGTGACCCAGTTGGTTTTTACAGATATTGAAATTTTAGTTATAAGGTCTTAGGGATAAGATTTAATGTGGTAGCTGCTGAGTCATCCCCAACACATAATTTAATAACCCATCATAGATAAACTTTGTTTTAAAATTTGATATTTACTGTGGAGCGTGATGTGCTTTCCTTCGACAAATGTTACTTTTCTTAAAGCATCTTTGTGTTTTTAATTTTTGAAGTTATCAAACACTCACATTGTTAATGTTATTAAAAGTGTTACTTTAATTTCATGTGATTCTCGGGTATAAAAAAAATGTTACACAGATATCCACTAATGTCCTGATGAGACTTGTTTTCAAGGATTCAAGGTTTTCTTTGTCATTGGCGTCGCATGTGGTGCATGAAGTGGAATGAAATTGTGTACACAGGATCCCAGTTACAGCCAACAATTAGCAAAAATATAAAGTGTAAAAAAAAAACAGTACATAAGGATCTAAGGTACAGTATATGCTAAACAAACGCCAAACGGTACTCTAAAAGATCTAAGGTATTTGCTAGTCATTAATGGTGTGAAACAATAGAGTATTTTAATAAGAGTAATTTGAGTAATAAGATTATTTTGACTGTATGAGTGGATACAATTGATCCGTCCATCATCTTCCTCTTGTTCTGAAGTCTGTTTGCAGGGACACCAGCTTAAGCAGGGAGGTCCAGACATCTCTTTCCACAGCCACCTCTTCCAGTTCTCCTGGGAGAACTCCAAGGCATTTCCAGGCCAACCAAGAGACGTAGTCTCTCCAGCATGTCCTGGGTCTTCCCCAGGTTCTCCTCCCAGTCGGACATGCCCAGAGCGCATCCTTCTCAGGTGCTCGAACCACCTCAACTGGCTCCTCTCGATGTGGAGGAGCAGCGATTCTACTCCGAGTCCCTCCCAGATAACTGAACTTATCACCCTATCGCTAAGGGAGAGTCCAGCTACCTTGTGGAGGAAACTTATTTCAATCGCCTGTATCTGTGATCTCATTCTTTCGGTCACTATCCAGAGCTCATGACCATAGATGAGGGTAGGAACGTAGACCAACCAGTAAACGGAGAGCTTTGCCTTACAGGTCAGCTCCCTCTTCACCACAATGGACCGGTACAGAGTCCGCAATACTGCAGACGCTGCACCAATCTGTCTGTCATTTTTACACGCCTTTCTTCCCTTACTTGTGACCAAAACCCTGAGATACTTGAACTTCTCCACTTGATGCAGAACCTCCCCCTCGACCTGAAGAGAGCAATCCACCCTTTTCCTGTTGAGGACCACGGCCTCAGATTTGAAGGTGGTGATTCTCATCCCAGCCTCTTCACACTCGGCTGTGAACCGCTCCAGTGAGAGTTGAAGATCACGGCACGATGATGCCAACAGGACTAAATCAACTGCAACAAGCAGAGATTGCACCCTGAGGCCACCGAACTGGAATCCCTCCGCCCGCTGGCTGCACCGAGAAATTCTGTCCATAAACGTCATGAACAGAATCTGTGACAATGGGCAGCCCTGGCAGAGTCCAACTCCCACCCTGAAGGGGTCCGACTTACTACCAGCAATGCGAACCCAACTCTTGCAATGCTTGTACATTATATAGGGACCGAACAGCCCGTAGAAACGGGTCCCCAATCCCATACTCACGGAGCACCCCCCCCCCCACAGTGTAACTTGAGGAACATGGTCAAATGCCTTTTTCCAGTCAACAAAACACATGTAGACTGGACGGGCAAACTTCCATGACCCCTCAAGGACCCTAGTGAGAGTAAAGAGCTGGTCCAGTGTTCCACGGTCAGGAAGGAACCCAATACAATTGATTTATTGTTTAAAGTCAGTAATGTCTTGCAGAAAACTTGCACCATTTTGCAGTTTTAATTGTAAAATGGTAAAAAAAAATGCTGCTATTTGTCTACATAAGCTTACTATAATGGAAATATGTAATAAACAAGACATGAAAGTCCTGAACCTGTTTAGTTTTCTATCTTTAACCACGTGGGTTTTGAGCTGAACCTGTGTAAAATTATGTACTCTTTAATTTCCTGAAACTGATACCCTGATTTACAAAAATGTGATAGCAAAGTGGAAAATCCATGGATGTGTCTGATGGATTTATAGCCTGTGATTTATTTTATGAGTGGAAGGAGCAACAACCCCACCTTTTATGCAAAGTTTATGTTTGATTTCAACCTCGTGAACAGTGGTGCCAAAAATGGCATCACAGTACCTGCCGTGCTGGGGAGGTGTGTGCGTTTTGGCTCTTCATTCAGGTCCCAGTTTTTATGACTTGGTGTGCCATAGATGTGGCACCTGTTAAAGCAGGAAGTGCAGCAGGACACTGTCGGGTACAAATTTGTTTCTACAGGAACCCGTGATGGAACTAACCTTTTGGGGGTTCAGTCATTCCAATGGTTATATAAAAACTAAAGCTAATATTCAGGATGGATCTACATCTTGCAAGGCTTTTCTTCTTGATGTGTAGCGATGTTCTTTGAAATGCCTACAGTTTAAGAGAAAAGCTCTGAAATGTTATAAATAATAATCCCACCACAGCTCAATCTCATCTAAATTAACACTCAAGTTAAGCCATTACTCCACGCTATAGGTAGAACGAATCAGCAGTGTTCAGCCTTTGAAATTGGTGGTATAGTAATAATGTAGATGTATTCATCATCATCCAAGATGCAAGAACTATGAGCAATATAAATAACTGTTCTAATACTATTCACAAAATGGTGCCATCATAAGTCAAAGTAATAATCCTGCATTCTTTTGAAAGATTAGATCAGGTAAACGCGTGACTCCATCTTTGTTTGCACTTTATTGTGGCAAAGTGTGACTTCTCTGAGCTCATCTGTTAATTTCTCCTCCTCCAAAGAGAGGAGCAGAGGTCACACATCAAAGCAAGCAGTGATGATTGCATGAGACAGGGACCGAGTCTGAAGAACCTGCCCGAGCTTGCTCTCCTGAATTAAGACACTTAGGTGGGGATAAACCAAAAAGCCTACGTTTTACATTGCGGGCACACAGGCGCGCACACACACATACATATATGTATATGTATATGTATATGTATATGTATATATATAAAAAATTGATGCACATGTGTAAAAGCAGTTTTTACACTTTCATAGTTTAAAAAAAATATGTGAAACAAAATTAAATGTGTCCATGTTTCTGTGTCAGAAATAAATGTTTACATAACTCGGCAAACTTGAATAGGACTTTAATAGGAAGTACCGTATTTCTGACGCTTTAGTTGCTTTGGCATACGAGTCGCATTTATTACGCGTCACCGCTGAACCGTCTTGTTTATTATGCATGTATTTAATGGTCAAAACGGCTTAATTTCAGCTGGGTGGTGCAGCGCCATCCATCCATCCATCCTTCGCGGCTGGAGCCGCTATCTCCAGCGTTCCTCCGCCTGCACCAGCTGAGTGAAGCGAGCATGCACGGGAGGACTCGCTGTTGCAGTTCTTGGAAATTTGAAGCATCGGTCAATTGCGTTATGAATATGGGAAAATGTATAAAAGTTGCAGGACTGACAAATCTATGCATAACACCGCGACCTATACGCCAGAAAATACGGTATTTCGGAAGGTCAACAAAACAAAATAAAAACTCAATCTATCAGAATTTTTGTACTCGCAGGTAAATTTGACAACGGTGAGAAGAGTCAGCCTTCTCTTTGATGCACATAAAATAAGATGTAGATATAACACTAGCTCCGTGATGACTAAAAGTGTCCAAGTGCTCTGTACTTTAAATTTTACAAAACAAACTGAGACACCTCAGCATAAAGCGTCGGTCAGCAGCCTCCCGGTGCCAGAGAACGGGGGTCATAACTGAAAATAACGGTGCATAATTTGAGTTTCACGCCATTTACCACCTGTGAGTTTTGCCCTTGAGTTACTCTTTTATGCTCAACTATCAAACAAAGACTCAACCTCTAGAAGAAACTGAAAGAAGACATTTGGATACATCTCAATCCTGGGAAACTGACTTATGGAAAGATGATAACACCCTTTTTTTATAAGGCACAAGAGATCCATAAATGGTTTAATAACTGTTGAAATAACGTGAATCATACTCACCTAATAAAACATGAACCTGTTACCCAGCATCTGAAGCTGAGCTGGAGGAACACGTTGGCCCATAATTGTGTTTACAGCCAACATGCAATAAAAATGCATGCAAAAAGCCTGGGATTGTGTACCTTTAACAACACAGAAATTATTTTAATCAGTGTTCACACACACATCCATTTATATGCATATAAACCACAAGGTGTGTCATCCTTAAAGCAGCAGGTATTTACGTTCCTGCTCAGCTTATCAAATTTCAGAAGCTCCCCTGAGGCACCGTGACACAAAAAGACAGATAGGCATCCAGGCATGACCTTACACACATGCACACGCACACACACAGGGAGAGAGTTAAACGGCAGGTAGATAGCAATCCAAGCATATCATACATCAGCACTGATTACTTGGAAGATGAGAAGCAAGTTCTATGATTTAGACGACTAACATTTTAAGTGAATGCGCGTGTCCAAATAAAATGCATAGGCCTTTAAAGATATAAAATATTATTTATTGCAAATTTAGTTTTTGTCGGCAAAAAATTGAAAGAAAACCCCCCACTGTTGGGAGCAGTTTTAGATCAGCTCAGCAGCTTGTATAAAACTTGATAATTGTTTCTCGTATCAGAAGCAATGCGTTCAATTTAATGGTACTTTTTCTAGTTATTAACTTTCAACAATGGTGTACCACAAGGCTCAGTCTTAGGACCCACCTTCTTTACAATCTACATAAGTAATGTATGTCAGATCATTCCTAATGCATTCTTGCATTTCTATGCTGACACCACAGTTTGTTTACTGTTGAGCTAGAACAGTTGCTATTTTTTTTCCAGCTTCTACAGTCTAAATTTGACGTCATTCATTCAGATTTGTTCCGTTTCAAACGTGTGCTAAATGCTGATAAAACCAAAGGGATTGTTGTTTTCAAACAGGAGGTTGGTACCAGCAGTCCTTCCTTTTATCTTATCTATGAATGGTGTTCCTATTGAGTTTGTTGATTCATACAAATACTTGGGAATCTTGGTCGGTGCGTCTCTCTTTAAAGCCTCATGTCGAAAACTTGATAAAGAAACTGAAATTAAAACTGGGTTTCTTTTTCAGAAATAGATCTTGCTTAACTCTGAACACCAGAAAACACCTTGTAACCGCCACCTTCCTACCGGCCATTGACTGTGGTGACATTATTTATATGAATGCTCCTGCAAGCACCTTACACATGTTGAATGATGTCTATCACGATGCGTCAAGATTCATAACTGGTTGTAACTACCATATCCATCACCGCACCCTGTATTCACTGGTTAACTGGTCATCGGTAACTTCACGCAGACTCTCTCACTGGTACATTTTCATCTTTAAATCACTTCTTGATCTGCTACTTTCATATATCTCCTCCTACATGTCACGTCGTCAGTGCAGTTACAGCGTGCGCTCTCAAGCCATCATTACCGAACTTGCATTGTCCCCTCAGTGCAAACTGAATTTGCCAAAAGGGCCGTCTCTTTCTCTGCTCCTGTTTCCTGGAACACCTTGCAAAAATATCTGAAGTTGGTCAACTTTGCCCTCTTTAAGGGATTTTAAACAACTGTTAAGTTTAATGCCAACATCAATGCAGACGTGTTCCAGTTTTTAGTATTTTACCCGTTACGTAATGTAGCTTGTTTTTATTTTGTTTTATATCGCTACTTTTATTTATTTTCATTGCATATGCTTTTTAATGACTGTTTATTGTTGTGTGTACCCTCATCTGTGGTTTTTATTTTGTCTAAAACAGGTCTGAGCATTGTGACTCGTTGAGGCTAACCGGTATACATAAAGGTTGAGTGAATGATAAGATCAGGTCAGCCAGGCTGTTGAGTCATCATTCAAGTCAAGGTGTTTGACCTGTGCTAGATGTATGGTGGCTCTGAGAAGGAATATAAGGGGAATCTGAACAATTTGCTGGTGCACATGGAAGGTATCCGTGCTGCTTTCGTAGCAGAGCCAGGTGAGCCTCCTTTAGATGATAGCATCTGAATTCACATCAACTTTAGCTCCAGGCTCTGAGACCACACCACCATTTATTCATCCCTTATCATTAAAAGGGATCTTCTTACCATCACCAATCAAATGTCGATAGAAGTAGATTGGATGAGACAAAAAAAAAAAAAAAGCTTAAATCTATAGATATTATAAAAAAGCTCTCACGGTGCCGCTCTCTGTATTCTAGTCTTCCATACAACTGTGCTTTTTAGACTTATAATATGAAGATAAGACATGTTGGAGGTTAAAGGTCAAATAATGCAGGTGACAGTGTGGACTTTGAAGTCTCGCAGCAGGTAGTCTGCACCTCCCTCTCCTCCATTCTCCCTCAGGCTCTGTGTCAGTCTTTTTCATACTTTTCTTCCACATAACGCACATTTCTCCCCACTCTGCTCCTCTCTCAGAGAAAATCTGCACATCCCGTTTAAGTAGCCTATAATGCGTGGGGTTTTGTCGTTTTGACAGGTCAGAACGCATTATGCATGAAAACCGTGATCTCAGACATATCCTGCAGCGCCCAGCCTTTTTATACATCCTCCTCCTTTGTCATCGTCTAGTTTTACAGGCTATTTGTGCACAAAAATTTAAATTAACTTGATTTGTTTTCTAGTTTACAGTTTAAAATAGTTGTAAGTTTATGTTGTGAAAAGGAGCTTATTCTGTGGATGCTTGCTCTTAGATTTTTGGTTTTGTATTTTTGTGCTTTTTCTTTCAGCCGTTCATATTTAAAATGCTCAGCTCATTCAGGAAATTGGTGCTCAGACTTTTGATTTTTGTAACTTTTCAAATGATTTCGAGATTTTGTGCTTTTTATTTAATTTTTGGCTGCTCTGTTTTGCAGAACCACAACTCCGGAAGATTTTTTTTTTTTTAATCATAACTTTATCCTCAAAAGATTTTCCTTTTTAAAACATCATTCTCCTTAAAATCTGCTTCAGCAAACTGGCCCTGTTTGTTTCTCTAAAAATCCTTTAAGTTTTTAACTACTGTTTTGCTACCTTGAGCTTCCATTCTGCTACTATTATGGTTTTATTTGTGATTCTACTACTTTTATGTTTTAACAAGCATTGTGCTAAATTTGGCTTTTCTTTAGCTTTTAGCATTTGCTATTTTTTAGACGTTTATCTGACCTTTTTTGCTGCTTTTAACATTTTGATGCTTTAGCTAGAGTTTTGCTACTTTTAGCTGGAGTTTTACAAGTTTTGACTTTTAGCTAGCATGTTGCTTCTTTTAGGTTTAACTGTTGTAGTTGTTAAACCTTAACCATAGCCCTCAGTGTCCATGCTGCACTTTTTGCAGAAAATGTCCTTTGTTTAATTTGTGGTCATTTTTTTTAAATAAAAGTCTATTAAATTTGAATCGATGGCTGTAATTTAATATTAATTAAAATCACCGCTGTCTCAGATTATATTAAAAGAAAAATACTAAAGTCTGAATCATCATGTGTTGAATGTGATTTTTGAGGAAAACGTAAGGAAACGTTTACAGACAAATCTAAAGTTGGAGGGGAGGACGACATTTATAATGTATTTCTGCTTTATCTATACAAAAATTAAAACCTCACAGTTACAACTTATTTCACTTTCAAGTATTTTTTTTCTAAGTTTGTGCAATGCTTGCAGTGATTGTATCTTGTCGCACAGATGCCTGCAGACTCTGTTCTGCTGCTCTTCCTGTTTATTTCAGGCTCAACACAGCATGTTGGGATTTGCACAAACAGCCGAAACAACAAAATAAACACTGTGATGTCACTGTTTTTGTCATTGACAACATCAAATACACTTTTTTATAAACTACAGCTAACAACAGCAGAGCAAAACCAAACCTTTTCAAGCTCAAAAATATCCAGATGCATGCTCAATAATACAGGTAGAAAAAGCTCAAAAATACTGATGTCTCAGCCACGTTGAGGAACATTTTGGCTCTTTATGTAATTTGTTTTTAGTTTATTGCTGGACTAAATATATTGCTGTCACAAAACAGCTTGGACTTAATTGTAGCAACCACAAAGAGTAGACATTATATTCATGATATTCACAGCAAGAATTAATCAGATAATGTTGAAACTATATATATATATTTTAAAAAAATGTAGTTTTGCAAAACCTGCAAAAATGTGTTATTTAGTGCTTTTATTAACCCACTGCCATGAAGGACAGATACTAATGTAATTGCCCATGTGTGAGTGCATGTGTTTGTTGATCTTTTTTGTTAGCAAAATATCTCCTAAACCACTGGATTTTAACAAAACTCTAGTACGTCTACAAATAATTAGCATTTGGAGTCAAACTCATTTAAGATGGCTGCTACAGCTAATCACCTTTAGTGAACACCACGCAGGCTAACTCATTCAAGTTTACAGATATTGAGCTAACAAGTGGTGTGGTAGTAGCTGAGAGTCCTAAAATATGCTCCAACCTTGAACAGGTCACTCTTTGTTTCAAATGTAGCATGGAAATTAGCGAGCAATGTGCATTATTTCAAGAATTGCTGTTTATTTTAATGTATATATTATTTCAATCTAATTTTAGCTTATGTTTTACAACGCTTAGCTTTCGGCCACTTCTAATTAATTAACTGCTGTCTTGTCGAGGCATACCTTAATTAAAATAAGCTCTTCATCCTGTCATTTTTTTAAACAAAATCTTGCGCTCACAGAGTGGAGAGTTACAGCCTTCAAAAGACGTGGATTGTTTTGTGAAAACAGTCAGCAAGAATTTCTTTGCCTAAGGGATGGAACTGATATCCACATGTGGCACCCAAGAGTAGGTCCGAAACGCTCGAAAACAACCACGTTTATCAGACATCCTGCACAGAAGTGAACGCAGTCGAAGGCATGGTCTATTCATTTTTTGAAGTCAGGTTCTGTTATAGTTGTACAGTATATGAACGTATGACAAAAGGACAAGGTTTTCTTGTCTATGCTTTCCTAACAAAGGCTTTTTTTTTATTGTTCGTTTCGGGGGCTTATAAAATAACTCTTTCTCAAAAACAACATAATGATGTGGAACAAAGCTACATGAGCTAGTATTAAACCGCCACATCCGCGTTACGCAATTACAGGTGTCCTAAGCATTTTGGTGATGGTTGAGTAGACATTTGGACTGGATAGACAATGATCAGAGGGACTGATTCACCATTGGCATGACGTACAACAGAATCAGAATACACGTTATTGTCATTGCACAGTGATGTACAATGAAATTACGTTCCGTACAGCCGTCCTAAAGATGGACATGGGCTGCAGCTTCTAAGAAGTGCTGCCTTTAGCTTAGATAAGTAAAAAAGGGAAGACATCATCTTAAAAGTATCTTTCACACAGTGTCCTTGACATGCAGGGCACGGTTTAAGGTATATAAAAAAAAATCTATCACAGCAAGCAACTTGGATAAACACAATATATGTGCATGGATGACAAGATGGTGAGATTTGTCCATGAGCACTTCCAGATAGTTTCTATAGTCCTGATAAGATGTTAGTGTCTCTCAGCCGGTACAACTCTGATAAGCGTCCACAGAAGTCCTCGTGGGGGTGCAGGGGGTGGACAGATCTGTACATGATCCATGTTCAGCACTTGTACGTTGTCACAATAACACGAATGTTGCTCGATTGAGAATACAGTGACAAACTAAACGGTGCCATGAAAAGCTGTTGTTTTTGAGAGAGCTGTTTTCAAGCTGAATAGATTGCGTCTTCGACTGGTCTGGATGCTGGATGAGGAGTTGCTAACTTAGCAACTCTGAAGATGGAGTTAAAATGGCAAGTATCCAAACCACTCCAATGGCTCTTTGTCAAAAACAACAAATAGCACCAAACGTAAGGAGATATTCTGATGGTACTGGAGACTTTTAGAGACTCTGATGTGAAAGCCCCTGTCATTATCAATCCTGTAAATGAGCAGCAGGTGCTGCCCTGGGCCCCTCCCAGGTGGGTCGGCCCTCATGCGGCGTCCCATTCAGTTGCAGTCAGAGCAGGAGTTGTTCACCCTTCTGTGTCCAAACTGCAAATAAACTGAGCTTCCACTTATTGATCCATGATGGGATGTAAATGTATTCTATGTTTAAAATTAAAGCTACTGCACTAAAATAACAGACTGTTTTAGGTCACGTTAGTTGGTTTATGAGGAGAGGACTCGTTTTTTTTTGTGAGCAAATGCTCATTGCCGACTACATTTAGTGACTTTTAGGAAATCTAATAGCTAGTTTTCTTCCTAAAGAATTAGCTAGACTGTTTCAATAATCTGTGCTTTATGACTGATATCTAACATTTGATAGAACATCACTTCACTACTAACCAGACCGTCCCGTTAAGGTCCCGCACTCTTGCGCAGCCGTTCTCAGATCAGTTTCTTTGCAGTGTCATCTAAAGAGCCGACACGTACCTGTTTCTCCTTTTATTGATGAGAAGCTGTGATGCCACCACTTCCAGCAGTTTCTGTTGTGGGTATGAAAGGCAAAACTCAAGTTTCAAAAGGAAAGAGCTGTGGATGGAAAGAGGATTAGAGAGGGAGGCAGAGTAATGGAGGAAATGGTGTCAGATGCCAGTGAGATGGATGGATCTGAAGAAGTATTGAGCAACCTATAGTATGAATTTGGACATATGGATTTGTAAGAAATGAGAAGCTACTGTTAATGACTAGTACTGCTGGGGATCAAATCTAAATATGCAAACTTGCATACAATGCTCAGCTCAGTTCAGTTCAGAATAGACCTGTGCCAAATCGATGCACAGTCCTGTGGGTTAAATCTTCAGTATAAATTAAGCTTCTGTTTGCTCTTCCCCAATATTTTCACCATTTTTTTGTATTTAAACCTTTGTAAATTGGACTTTTTTGATCCTCCTGTTACTATTGAGGTTGCTTTAAATTGCCGTTTAAACATTCGAGTGTGTGTAGTAGATATGACGGACCCTCGGGGAGTATTTTGGGAAGGTCTTTTCGGGGGTTGTTGCCGGAGGCAGACATGAGCAGCCTCAGGCAATCTCAGCTATCGCCTCTTTAGTTCAAAAAGCCTCAGGGGCTCATACAGATGCAACATTATGGACCCGTTTTTAAAAGCTTTGTGGCGAACGCTTGTCAACAAAGTATGCAAAAATCATACAAATGTTTCACTAACGTCTGTGACCCCTTGTTGAGGACCCTCCTTTTATTTCACTTTGTTTCTGTTGTCAACACCGGTCTCACTAATGGGTACTTTTTCTTTTCCTTTCTTTTTTAATCTTTCTCCTTCTTTCTCTCCATGCTGCTCTCTCACTAATGGACAGATGGCATCCCATTGTTTACTGAGCCAAGGTACAATGCCTTATCGGCCATAGCAGTGGAAACTGGGCTAGCGTTTCTGCTTGACCCAGCTTAAGAGTGCCACCAAGATTAAAAAAAGGGAGGGAGAAATAAAGAAGGCAAATGGAAAAACTGGACAGCTAATGGAGATGTAAAAACTGAAAAGGAAAAAGTAATCTAAAATTATGTCCGTCATTGTTAATGTTAGTACTTTTATTTTGTGGTCTTGCTTTGTACATCTCTGAGTGTTGTTATAGTCAAACTCTCCCTTAACTCCCATTCTCACCTCCCTGCAATAAAGTGAGCTTTGAAAGCCCCCCACCATAAATACCCAGACACATATAAGCACAATCACAAAGGCAAAGCACACAAGCCATACAGTCAGGGTTTGTTGAGTCAATCAGTAATGAGGGTTAATGAGCTGATTGACTCGAGGTTTTTCAGCCACTGTTCATTGTCTTTTTTTTGCACACTTTCAGTTTGTGTGTGACTTATGAGCAACGTATGATGATTTGACCAGAAACATTAACACACTGTGGAGAAAACTTCTTAATGTGTGATGATGAAACAACCAAATTAGTGGAGAAAAGGTAAAAGACATACTGTAAAAAAAAAAAAAAAAAGCATAATGTTTGATTTTCAGATTAAGGCAAAAATCTGGTTAACAAAATCAGTGACATGGGTATAGTTTTCAGTTTGCTGTCACTTGCAGATCAACACAAGGTCAACAATGCAATGAAATGTTCAGGACGAGATGAACCATCTCCAATCGCCAAAAAAACCCAATAAGAAATACCAAAGCATGCAACAAAAATACAAAAACAAGGCGCCAAAAGTGAGGAAAAGAAATGCATCTGCAGCAGCGTGGTCCTGTTAGCAGCATGGTCCTGTTAGCAGCACGGTACTGTAAGCAGTGGGGTTCTGTTAGCGACATGATTCTATTAGCAGAGCGGTTCTGTTGGCAGTAGGATTATCTTAGCAAGATGGTCCTGTTAACAGCATGGTTCTATTAGCAGAGCGGTTCTGTTGGCAGTAGGATTTTCTTAGCAAGATGGTCCTGTTAGCA
>NC_056517.1:36253298-36284411 GCF_014905685.2 Nematolebias whitei
ATGGTCCTGTTAGCAGCATGGTCCTATTAGCAGAGTGGTTCTGTTGGAAGTAGGATTCTCTTAGCAAGATGGTCCCATTAGCAACATGGTTCTGTTGGCAGTGGGGTTCTCTTAGCAATATGGGTCCATTAGCACATGGTCCTATTAGCAGAGTGGTTCTGTCAGCAGCGTGGTCTTGTTAGCAGCATGATGATCATGACCGTGGCAATGGATGATTACTGCCCGGGTCCAGCAGAACCAGAACATCCAAGGTTTCCCCACAGAACCAAACTGTTCCATAGAGTTCTGTCCATGCAGATGGAGGATCATGGAGACGGCCGCCATGACAGGCCTGAGCTTGAGCCCGAGGCTGGAAGCGGGCCGGGAACTGAACTACGATGGCAGATTGGCAAGGCAGCGACACACAAAACATATATTGATAATATATAACTATATAATTTTAAAGTCTACTCAAACCATGGACTAATCCATCAGGTTTTAATTTTTCATCACTTATTGTTTAGACGAACGCTCACTAGCAAGTGGCATTTGAGAAGGAGCTTTCAAAATTTCAGGAAAAGTTTGAGGGTTCTAAGATGAACCGCAGGCCTACGTGCATCTGTGGGTTTTGAACACGTTAAAAACATGCTAAACAAATGTCTTAAAATAGTTGCCAAGTTATGGCAGTTGCAATATTTCTCAATAGCTTCTGAAATTTGTCTCCCAACAGATCAAAAGTGCGAGCAAGGTACGAAAGCGAGATGAGGGGGTGATCAGTCAGAGACAAAAAATGCAGCAGCTTCTGCACTTCCTTTCTGGGCTCCCCCTTGCTTGTTGACGTCTGATGACAAATGAGCGCTGAACGGGGGAAAGGTATACTGTAATTATTGTCCAGAAAGTTCAACTGTAAGCCTCACCATTGCATGACATTTGCATAAAAGGGCACGAATTGCTATAAAAATGTTTTGTTGTGACGACAAGGCATTCTTGAGATACACAAAGAAAATAATCGTAACATTGTTGGCAAATTTGGACCCAATGACTGGAGCTTTGAGACACAGCTCTCCAGCATTAGGTCAGTGAATGGGAACTGGAACACTGGATTTGGTGAATTTCCTACTGGATTTGTGGACGAGTAAAGTTCACACACATTATTAAAAACCCTGTTAGTATAGAACAGAAAAGGGAACATCGTGTACTTAATAAAAACATGGGCTTTACAAACAGAAAACTGTAAGAATGGTAATTATTTATGAGGAATTTACATCTATTTAACTTTAAACCAGCAGCCAATGCATTTATTCAAATTAGCATTAGCATTTTTCTTTTTAAGCCTAGCTTATTTGGAGCACACTATGACCGCACATGAAATCAGATTGATTTATTTATCTGTTTTAGCCCCCCCTAAAAGCTTTTCCTCCACCCCTCCTTTTAACCCCTGAGGGCCTGGGACCTGGGGAACTTTTAATTATCCACAGCCGCAGCTCTCCTCTCCGGTTGCCGCCGAATGGTCAACAGGCCTTTTACTACTTACTGAGGCATCTGTGCCTGAATAATAAAAGAAAGCAAAGTCTGCGTACAGGGAGAACCATCTAGGGGGTCTAGAGAGAAGCAGACGGAAAAAAGAGAGATGGGGTATCATTAGATAAGCCTGTTGGTTAATTAGCCTTGCTTCTGGAGGAGGGGACCCCCCTCTTGATGCTAAGAATGGCCATCAAGGGTTAACAGTGATTGCCTATTTTTATGGTCCTGTGCAGACGCAACTAAAAAGGCAACACGGAGAGGGCATATGGTGCCATGCTGTTGTCAGTCAGTCGCACACTGACAGACAAAAATAAAAGTTTTGTGTTGTTGCAGAGGCGGGACTGAAGACCATTCATCCCGGCTATTTGTTAGTTACGCACTTTAAAAGAAGAACCCTTTGAACAAAGTACCATCATTTCTGGACTATTGAGCGCACCTGAATATAAGCCGTGCCCACTAAATAAATAAAAAAATTCAATTTTGTACATATATAGGCTGAGCTTGTCTATAAGCTGCAGGTTTCTATGTTTTAATAGGAGATATTTACACAAAGACTTTTAATTAAATATGTACCGTAACGTACGAAAACAGTAAAAGTTTTTTTTCTGAACGGTGCCTGTAACGAAGCTGGTTAAAAATAATTAAATACAGTATTTTACCAGGAAACGCCTAGCTTATGTGCAGCAGCTCGATTTCCTTCAACAGCCAGATCGATCACCTTTAACTTGAAAGCTGCATCATCTGCATTTTTTGTGTGTTTTCCATGAGGAGGGTGTGTTCATGAAGTGCAAAACAACTGACCTGAAGAATTTAGGGAGCGTGGGTAATTCAAAGTTTCACTGTGACCTGTTCGGTAATTTCATTGGTCAAATATTATTTTTTTACCTTTATTTATACAGATAGTCTCATTGAATCATGTGGACCCACCCCTCAAGAGGGTCGTATATTGGGCACATGGCAGCAGGAAGCTTGTTAGCCAGTCAAAAAAACAAACATGCATTAGCTGCAGCATTATATAAATCTTGGGGTTCAAACTATGTGGAAAAAGTAGCGGCTTATAATCTGGTAGTTACAATGTCTTTTTACTGTTTATTAGATTATCTGTGCAGAATTAGACCCGATGAGTCTGGATGCTCTGCATTCACTTCAACAACAAAAAATAAATTGGTTCCTAAAAAAATTAAGTGCCAAAAACTGTGCTGGGTAAATCCAAAGGTTTATTTAGAAAGGGCTTACTCTTATTTAAACATCCACCTCCAGTACCAAAATCATATTTCCCCACATATTCCTGGACAGAACCCATCTGGACAGTTTGACTTGGAGTGGTTTTCAGAGCCTCTCTCGCGGCAGTCAGGCCAGAAATTAGTGGTTTTCTTTGAAAAAGTCCTGAACATTAAAGTTGAACTTTATTCATTGTGGTTTTGTTATGTCACCATAAAAGGTGGGTGATCAAGTGTGTCTGTTTGCAAACTGTACCATCCCATCCATCCAAACTCCCTCCTTGTTTTCGGCCTCTCTCGCAGTTGTTGCTGAGCAGGCCGTGCCCGAGGGCAACAGAAGCAGCGTTAAGATCTTCTCTGTGTCGTATGACTAGTTTATTTTTATCTCAAGTCACTTTCTCAACCCAAACTGCTCCATCTCTTGCCTCTCTTCCTCTCTCTCCGTTTTATTTAGTTGCCTTTTCTCTCTCGATTTTGATTTTTCCTTTTCTTTTTGGCAGGGATCCTGGTTTGCTCTCGCTAAATTGTATTCGTTTTAGCAAGCGGCATACGATAAGATGAGTGGACAGTGTGTGTCTGTGTGGGTGTGTGTGTATGTGTGTGTGTGCATAGTAAAATGATTCAACTTGCTTTTTGTCGTTGATGTTGACAAGCATAAACACAAACCTGTTCTGTCTACTGCTGAACGGGTAAATGTTCCTGAAAAGTGCAGAGAAAAAGGAAACACAAAAACGTCCCAAGTCATGACTGCCGATCAGTGGATTTGAGAAAAATGTCATTTCTACGTGCCATTTAAATTAAAGCCAAGCATTCCGTGAAGAAATGCACATCGCTCGCCACCTTTCACAACATTTTTAATCAAGATGGCTGTTGCAGCCACATGTTGCAAGATATGGTAAAGCTCAATGTTTAAAATGACTCCAAGCTTCACATCCATCCATCGTCTTTACCTGCTTCTTCCTTGTCGGGTTGCAGGGGTCACTGGTGACTATATCCAGCAGTCAGTGTGGACACCCTGGACAGGTCTCCAGTCCATCCCAGGGACACATAAAGACAAGCAAAACCACACCTATGGACAATTTAGAGTTACCAATCAGCCTAACATGAATGTTTTTGGTCTTTGGGAGGAAACTGGAGCACCCAGAGAAACCAACACATGCACAGAGAGAACGTCCAAACTCCACCCAGAAAGGTCCCCGGCAGCCATCTTAGGTTTTTCATTCAGTCAACCTTTTATTTATATAGGTTAATCCCGTTGAGCCTCGGGGACTCACTTAGAAGAAAAGACCTGATTTTAGCAAAGAGTGATGACAACAGTGAACACAAAGACAACAATAAACAATCATAAAGGATGCGTACAAATTGAGATTTTTTTTTAAACAAGTGAAAATAAAATGGTATTTAAAAGGAAAAGTAACCAAAAAAACAGCTAGGTTGTAGAGCGGTGTAGAAAACTAAAAACAAGAACATGTCTGTGTTGGTTTTTCACAGGAACTTAGCAGATGTTTGAAGCCACTTAGAGAGGTCAAGGTCGAGAGCTTCAAATCTTTTTACAAGATATTCCAGGATACAGGATCGGAGTAGGAGAAGTCCTCTTTGCCTAGTTCAGTCCTCATTGAGGGAACACTGCAGGTAATAATGTCCTGAGAGCGCACGCTGTAGCTGCACTCACGCAGAGACATGTAGGAGGAGATGTATGAAGGCAACAGACCAAGAAGTGATTTAAAGATGAAAATGTACCAGTGATAGTCTGTGTGAAGTTAATGATGTCCAGTTAACCAGTGAATACTGGGTGCAATGGTGGGTACGGTAGTTACAGCCAGTTATGAATCTTAGCGCACCATGATAGACAGCATCCAACATCTGCAGGGTTCTTGTAGGGACGTTTGTGTAAATATCACCGTAGTCAGTGGAGGGAAGGAAAGTCGCAGTTACAAGGTGTTTCCTAGTGTTCAGAGTTAGGTTGGATTCTCACCGAGTGTCACTTGTAGTCACATATCCAATAATTATTTTCAGAGTTTTGTTCTGATGCATCCACTGGTCCATGATAGATTTGGTTAATGGAACATGCAAGCACGCACACAAAACAACTCCCTGTATGGACATTAGCAGTTTTAGCAAAAGTATAAAATAAAAACATATCAGCAGTGCAGCGTCCATCTTGTAGCAACATCTTATCAAGAAAATCAGAATCTGCAGCTCAGGGGAAAAAAAAAACACCTTTTAGATTTGTCCTGGAGAGTTGTGGGTATGTTGGTTAAAACTAAATATCATGTCAGGAAAAAGGACACACACACACACACACAGTGTCTACTCTTCAGGAGGAAGCTCATTGTGAGGAGAGGAGATCGATGAAGGGGTCAGGCCATGTCAGAAGAGGTAAAACAGAAACAAGCAGAGGATTGTTTTCTCTGTCTCTCTCTGCTCCGCTGTCTCGAGACCCTTCCGGTCAGTGTTTTGCACCAGGTTGCAACCTCTCAGCTCAGGAAGTAGGCGCTACTCACTCGCAACAAGTTCTTTCTTTGTAAATTCCCTGTAAAAATGTAAACCAGTAAACCTTATATATACTTATGAGGTGTCATCAAATACCACGTTACAGAGCTCGTTTTACCATGTTTTTTAATTTCAGTATGATTTTGATGTAACTTTCAAAAAGTAATTGTTGGGTTGACACCTACAACATTAACTTTGATGGACGATACTGAGCTAAAATCTGGTGTTCTTGTGACTGAAACCCATTCGTAACACATACTTTAGTTGCTAACAGATCATATGAGGTCAAGAAAGAGGTTTTGTACGAGATTGTGCACTGTTATTTCTAACGTTTGACCAAAATCTTTATAACGGCATTTCTCAATAAAAGTTGCCTTTTTGTCTAAAAGTCTGGCATGAAAGGTTATGAGCGATATGCATTCCTTCAAGGATTGCTCTTTACATGTGCATTGATTTGGCATTCATCTGCGTCTTCAATATTTGCTATTATGTAATGCAATGGAAAAAAATACTGGTGTATTACTGAGTATTAAACATACATGGTGGTTTGCTGTTCTTATCACAGCTGTTAATTCTTGCCATCTCTTGCTGTTTTTAGCCATCATCTATTTTCGGATGCTGGCCCCAACTGATAACTGTGGGAAAAGAACATGTGCTTCTCCACACTAGTCCTCCAGCCTCACCCACAATAGCCTGCTTTGTCCACCTCACTTCCCTCACTGCCCCGTCTTGGGAGGTACACAGGGTTGGCATTGTGCTTAATAAAATTACAGTGGGACTATGATGCCTGACTTCCCTGGGCAGCAAAAAACGGCACATAAGCGGTGCAACCAGCTCGGACAAAGGTCTCAGCACAGAAAATAGAGGTACCTAGTGAGGTTGCATCAATCCATGAAATGCAATTATCTTTTGAAAGCCTCAACGGCGTGGCAAGTTTCTAATGTATTTAAAATAAAGCAGAATTTGTCCAGAGGGCAGATCATTGACATTGCTAATGAGTTAGCGCTGGATGGCATCAAACTAAGCTAATGATTCACCAAAGCTTTCTAGTGACGTTTCAGCACCTCACGTGACACCTTTAGCATCTTTTGAGGATGTTGGTTAAGTGGGTGTGCAAGCAGTAGGGGTGCAGAGATGCTATGCAGTTAAACGTGAAGAAGTAAGGACGTTGAAGCTAGCAGACAAATAATTCTCTGCCAAATGGTTGCTCTGTTGACTATTTCAATATCAAACAAATAAATGCCATGCACTGATGCTGAAGGACAGCAACATTTAGCTCTCTTACTAAGCATATTTTTAATGTTTTATCGACAAATGCTTATCTATTCATCCATCCTTTTTATGCTGCTTATCTGTGATCAGGTTTAGGAAGGGAACCCAGACATCCTGTTCCCCAGGGAGCCTTTCCTGCTCCTCCTGTGGGATCTCCAAGTATCCACCAGTCAGGAGGAAGTATAATCCCTCCAGGAGGTTCTGGGTCTGCCTCGGGGTCTCCTCCCAATGGGATTTGCCTGAAAAACCTCCAGGGGAAGGCACCCAGGAGGCATCCAAATCAGATAACCAAACCACCTCAGCTGATTTAATTTGTTGCAGAGGAGCAGTACCTCTAATAGTAATAATGCGTATGTGTTGTCATCATTGCACAAAGTATGTTCCCATACAATGGTGAAATTGGCTCTCTGCATTTAACCCATCCACCATGAGGCAGAGCAGTGGGCGGCCTTTAGAGATGCCAGAGGAGCAACAGGGATGGGGTGTCCTGCTCAGAGACACCACGAGATGTGCAATGACCGCGGATAGAACCCGGCTGCCCTACCCCTACACCATCTCGGCCCCCAACTCCCCTGGGATGATGAAGCTTCTCATCTGAGCACAACTGCCTCACAAGCTCGTTTCAGCTGCTTTGTTATTACACGAGCCAGTAACTCAAAAGCTTTGTTTTTCGACTTGGCTCCTCCTTCATTAATATAAACCGGACCAGCACCCTCATTAAAGCAGACAAGGCCTTGATTCACTGATCCATCTCCAGCTTCATCCTTCCATTAATCACATTCCAACTATTGAAGGATCACACAATTCAGATTTTCTGTGAAGGTTTACTCCAAGGTTTAGGAACTAAGGCTCTGACTGACTTTTGAACCTTGCATTCAGGAGCTGTGCGGCTTTCATCCTGGCACCGTGGACCAGATCTTAGTCGCTAAGGTGGTCATGGCAGTTTGACTGCCCATTCTACATGTGTTTTGAAGACTTGAAAGCTCAAAAACATGTTCGATGAGGCATTTTGTGGAGACTGCTGGGATGCCAGGTCTTTACTGATCTGTCCAGTCAAGCAGGAGCACAAATTTTGTTCCCAGTATGGGTTAGACTCCACCAGGGCGTTCCCTTGTCTCTGATCGTGCTAGAGGTGTTCATGGACACGATCTCTTGGTGTAATGGAGAGGTGAGTGTCTGGTTTGGGTCTTGTGTCTGTTTTTTGTGGGTGACATGGCTTTGTTGGTGTGAACTTCAACATGCAATGACGTGTTTAGCTGAGTGTGAAGCGGCTGGGATGAGCTCCTCTATGTTTTTCAAGGTTGGGATGAGTTCTGGGAGTCATTTTGAAAAGAGACGGTAGAATTATTACAGTCACTGGCAATGTATTCACTTAAATGCATCAAATTAGATGTGTTCAAGTTGTTCTAATGCTGTTCTTTTTAAGTTATGATGAATTATTTCCATGGTTTTAAAATGGTAAATGTTATTTTTAATCATTTAAGTTTTTCTTTTTAATAAATTGTTTCATGAAGTTTTGTAAATTGCTGCCATTACCCTTACTTCAAGGTATTATTACTGACAAAGCATTCCCATATGTTTAACCTTAAGATGTTTTTTATCTGCAACTCATAAAAGACCGTTTTGCTCCTGTCACAGCCAGCACATGCCAGCTCTTGACTGATGGCATGCTCCCATTCCCTGGAGCAGCCAGGTCCCCTGGTAGTCACATTCCCAATGCCACACAACTCCCTCAGGGATTTGTGTATGTGTGTGTATGTGTGTGTGCAGGCACTGTATCTGTCCTGTCCAGGTAGCTTACTGTGTCAGCTCAGTCTACAGGTAATAGTCATTTGGCTGAAAAGAGAGAATCCCCTTGGGAAGATCACAGTTCACCAGACTCCAAGTGACAAAAAGAGAAGCTCAGAGGAAGGTGGAGGTCAAACCCGTCACAGAGCTGTTACCCAGAACCAGCATTCCCCCTTCTTACCAAGGCTCAGCTAACAATGGTTTGTCTGTGACTGTTGCAGAACCAATTTAGAGCCCAAGAAGACCCCAGAATAACTTAAGACTTTGCCAGTTTACATGAGTTGGCTGTGTCATAATGAAACCTGGATTATTTAATGACATTATTGCATCAGATGGTTGTAAATGCATAAGTCGTTCTATAACACGTTACGTTGGTAAAACTTTTGATTAAAATGAGTTGCATTTTTTTTTCAAAGGTTAAATGTTCAAGAAATCAGCATTAAAATACCATAACATTTTTCAGACTATAAACCGCACCGGATTATAAGGCGCATTAAGCGAAACAACGGTCAGATAAGTCAAACTTTATTCAGCTCATTCACAATAACTCTCAACATTATTCAGTTGTAACACATAAAATACAAAACGACACAGAATTTTAAGCACCATGTACCACATAAAATTGGTTCGAGATCATTAAGCACAACCAGAATTAATACATAAAGTGCACCAGATTATAAGGCTCACTGTCAATTTTTGAGAAAATTGAAGGATTTTAAGTGCGTCTTATAGTCCGAAAAATACGGTAATCTAAAATATGTTGAGTTGCAGCTGTATGCATTAGTGCTATTGAGAAAATGTGTGGTTGTCATTAAAAAAAAACAAAGTTTAATAAGATAATTTAAAAAATTATTTGAAATTTTTAAAAAAAACATTGACGTTTCATGGCATCGATTGGTCTTTTTTTAATTTCCCATTTAGATCACAGATCTCTTTTGCAATGGAGGCCTGGACCTGAAGACCGCCTGACATGCATGTCTTTGGTCTTTTTCTGTTTTTGTCTTTAGTGACAGTATGAAAAAACAACAATGATGCAAGAGCAGAAATAGAGTACAACTCCTCAAATGTAGCTTCAGGGCCATAAATATATTTGTATATATAAATTGTCAATTGATTACTTATTAAAATAAAACTTGAAGAATTTGCTATTTAACAAAGTAGAGCTGTAGTCTGGCAAAACTCAGCTTTGTTGGCTTCAATGTGTCATTGATGGAAGCTGAAATGTTTTTGAATATAATTTGCACATGCAAAAATCATATTTTTCGGATCACATGTGAATACAGGCAGCTCTATAGTCATGTTCAAATTACTTGCACTACTGTATCTTTAAATGTTTTTTTATACATTGAAGTCTGTTCATCAAATCAATACAACTTGTGTTACAAAGACTCATTAGCTTCCATATGACTGTGATCCTGATGAATTTTACATGGACGCTCTTCAAAATTTCCAGACGATGGGGCTGCAGTTTAAGTGTGAGAGGACTTAGTGTGGTACCTGTTTCTGAAAGTAAACCAGAGTTTTTACCATTATGGGGATATTCCAACTTGTATGTCACACAGGACCTCCCTGTTTTTGTGTCGCGGTGCAAAGTAACCCCTTTAAGAAAACTCTCCAATGAGTCAACACAAACAAGATTCTCTCCCTCTTGACTTTTCTTATCAGGGCTGCCCTTTATCACCCTCTCCAGTTGTAATGAAGGGAGGTCTATCTTTGGACTATCATTTGACATCATGTACACATTCCTCCTAGCAGATGCTCCCTTGTGATATGCTGTGTGCCCTCCCCCCCCCCCCCCCCCCCCCCGCCACACACTTTTAATGTGACTCAATGGGCTGCATTCTTCTTCTGCAGCTTCCCCCTCCGTCGTCAACACACAAACATATAGGCCGTGTCAGCCACAAAGTCCATTCAGATGATGGGGACTGCTGGCTGAGAAGAGGAAAGCCACCACATGATAGTGGGACCAGCCCCCTCACAGAAACCACCACCTTTTTGGTCTGAAGGGGGAACAGACAATGCTTTGTGAGCTGTATAGAGGGAGTCTACCCATTCTATTAAAGGCACTGACACCCAGCTGCTTAGTCACGTCAAGCCAAACTATGGACCATTGTTTGGTTCATGCCTGCTTTGGTCCCAATCCTTCCTCGATAGGCCCCTAGTGATGATCAATGGCCTGGCCCTGCTTGAGTGGCCGAAGGTCTGTGGCACCCCACAGGTCTCGATACTGGGCCCACTCTTCTAGTGACTGATTGCCTGTCATTCTCCACCCTCTCCACGCCCCTGGCCTATAAGAGGCACTCGTCTTGTTCCCTCAATTAAACCCACACAGCAGGTCACAGACTCATTGCAACTGGTTGCTGGCTTTGTCAGACAACACAGAAACAGCAGTTTTCCCTCCTCCTCAGCAAGGTGGGGTTTTATTAGCTTGCAGCAGATAAGTGTACTAAGTCTTATGTTCCCTCATTTTTACTACGGCCTTTAAAAAGCTAATGTCTGTCATTTCATCTGTTTGGTGCAATTAAATCCCTTTTTAGTGGTATTGTGAGGAGACCTCAGCGAACATGTCCATCAAAAGAAGAGCTGTGCATGGGAGACATGCTCAGTTTGACTGCACGGTCATAAAGGTTATATTAATGGTTTATGTACCCCACTGCAGCATTGTTAATGGCACATGGCATTTGCTGCAGAGGAAGGCCATTCAATCCGGTTTTCCTATCATGTCAAGCACTCAATAAAAAAGACCTCTGTAATATCAAAGAAGATTCAAGACAAAAAACTCTACCCCTGGGCTAGGTTTAAAGCTTCTCTTGTGTTCCACGGAACAAAATGAATAGTTTATATTTTCGAAATCCGTCAGAAATTAATCAAATTTAATTCCTCTTTGCCGCCGTGCCTAAGTACATACACACGGACGCAGGGAGACAAACGCACGCAGCATGGATGCATCTGAGCAACAATGCCTTTCGCACTCTGTGAAACAAACCCTATTACAGGGTCTGTTTTAAGTCTGGATCCTTGAAATAGCTCACGCCTTGTGCCGGCAACTGACTTCATTGCCCATTTGATCGTTTATTGCGCCGTTGTTTGTGATGATGTCATCAAAACGCATTGCTGCTTTGCAGCTATGTAAGGGAAGAGGACGATAATGACTATAAAGGTTATCGTAGAGTAATTACTGTGCATGGAGGAGTTCACACAGTGTGAATGAACAAAACACCCAACTGGGAGATGCTGAAAGAGGGAAATAAGGACGAAACATTGACGGGCGAGAGGGGGGTTATATCTCCAAATGTGTCGCTTGATTGAAGTGCACAGGGTTTTGAGCTAATTACATTCAGAACCACAGCTTAGGAACAGATGCCACACTTGTGCATCAATAAATGCTTATAAGTAACTTATTTAGGGCTGCCTGCCATGCAAGGAAATGGCATGACTTAAAGCGCAAGAGCCCGGGGGCTATTCCTCGGCGCTTTGTCTTGTCATCCTGCATCTTTTAAATCTATTCACCGCTTCAAAACAACGCAGGCAGACAGCAGGGCAGGAGGAAAAAAGTTCCAAATATTCACAGTTTGCAGACAGTATTATGTTTGCCGTTTGAGTTGTCTGGCATCAAAGACATACTGTCTTCTTTTAGATTTGTGAGTCATAAAGGAGTGTTGAGAGCGCTGTTTTAGGGCCGAGCTTCTGTTTGATGAAACGCAGCTGTGCTTTAAAGTTTTAAGACAAATATGTTTTGACGGAGACATATTAGCTTGACAAGTTGCTGTTATGTTTTATTTGACTTTTGCTGCAGTTTAAAAAAAAAAGTAACGTCACAAATTAAAAGCAAGATTGCACCTGATTTTCTAACAGGCTGCACATGCATTAATTTATTAACACTCGTTAAAAATATAGGTGAGACCACATTTTGACAAAATGTGTTTCTATTTATTATTTTTTTTTACTTTTTGAAATAAACAGGAATTAAAACTATAGTACTATAGTAATTTTTTTCTGTTTTCTTATTATAACCCTCCACCGTGAAACGTGTGGGCATTTGTTTGCTCTTCTGTCTGTTAGAAAAATATCTCATGAACCACCGGACGGATTTTAACGACACTCAAAAAATAATCACTGCAGTTAATCTAAAAACATTTGGAGGCATTTAGGAGCCACCACAGCTCACCAACCTAAGAAAATACAAATATGTCTGTATCAAATATTTTTACAGACATTGAACTAAAAATTGTAAATGGTAGTAGCTGAGAGTCATCTCTAACACATTAACAGAGCCTGCCACTTTTTTTTATATACAAGTAAGGCAGGAGGAAACTTTTAATAATTCACGATGTAAAGTACCAGATGTATTGTATACTTCAAGATATACTATATACCATACATACTACTATTTTTGTTATTACCGTATTTATTGCCCTATAAGTCACGTTTTTTTTTTTTTTGCATAATTTGCATGCCTTATAACTTGTTTATGGATTTTCCCCATATTTATAAATAAATTTTTGGCTGAGGTATGACCAATTCATTCTGACTGGAAAAAAATTGAACACTACCATTCCTAGCCGCTAGATGGCACCAGAGTTGTATGGCATGCCGTTGTATCATGTAATAGGTAAAAGTGGCTATTAATGACACAATCGGCTTGCCATAGACTACCACCGTCATCTGCCTGGAGCAGTTGTCAAATCAACTTCATTTTGCTGCGCTGCCCTGGCGAAATGCAGCTAATTTAACCATTGAAGTGCATTTATTAGGTAAAAGTTCAACTGAGACACATCTTTGGTATAAAGTTGAGCAAACACATAATTGTTTTAGGCTGTTATCTTGTTAAATTACAAAGAAATGTATGATTCGCCCTCTGCACGTTCATGTTTCCTCATATCGACTTTTGAAAATGCAGCTGATTTGGCCGTCAAAGTGCATTTATTAAGGAAAAGTTAGACTGAGACACAAATTTGCAATAATTTCGAGCAAACAAATATTTGTTTTTACGCGTTAATCCTGTTAAATTCTTTGTTAAAGTCCTCCCGTGCACGCCTCTGAGCCACCGTTTGGCAGCCGATCGATTTTTGGCACAACATTTTCACTTTGTCAGCGGTGACGCGTAATAGATGTGACGTATTTATGGATTTTTCCACGTTATTAGACATATTTGGACTGATACAACTCATAGGGCGGGACGACATGTACGGTGAAATATATGGTAATCTTTCACTCGTTATGTCAGTTTTTACTCTTTGGAGTCAAGTCATGTTTAATTTATGATACTGTTTTTATGTATTTAGGCACTCTCAGGTTTGCACATGTATACTGAGGACACTCTTAAAGAAAATCTTGAAATTTAGCTGCACTAGACACTCTATAAATCTTCTGCAAACACAAAAAATACTGCACATTATTGCTCTTTCCTTTCTCTTCTATAGAAGATGAAAGCATCGGTGAGTTCTGATTGGTTTTAGTTGCATGCATGACTGGCCAGTTCTGGAAATGAAGCCAAAAGGGAATCACGTTCCTTCCACTATTTGTTCTCACTTGAGTGCAAGAAGCTGTTTTGCAATTGATGATTTGTCTCGCATGAATATTTAGACAGGTTTGCATTTTTCATGAGCCTAAATCAGGGTGTTCTACTGTACGTTTGGGTCTCTCACTCTGCGTATGACCCGACACATTAACATATTTGAAATATGTATGATGCCATGTGTTAAAAACAGCCACGGTCACCAGGTGAATGCTGCGGGAAAATGACTGCTTTAATAAAATAATGTAAAGATACATTAAGGAATAAATTTGCAGGCAAAATTTAGTCAAAACCTTCACTAACACATGCAGCAGTCAGTCTTTACTGAAGAAAGAATTCATTAAAATCTTTGTAGATCTCTTTAAGAACAATTATCCTCTTTTTTGAACAGGAAATAAAAGAAAAGCTGTTAAGATAACTCACAGAAAATATTGTTTTGCTGTATTTATTGTTGATTTGTTTACCTGATTTATGTCTGCTGGCGAAGGTGAATGTTTTTTGCTTCTGCCAATGTTATGTCTGTTAGCAAAATATCCCATCTACTAGACAAACTTTAATTACATTTGCTAGAAATAGTTATTTGTAAGTATGTCTAAAACTGAACGTTTTTACGCTCACCCCATTTTAAGAGTCCAAAAACACAAAAAGAGTTTTAACTCAGCAAATCTGACCAATACCGTACTTTCTGCCTTATACCGCCGTATAAGTCGCATCAGTCCAAATGTCTTATAAAGTGGAAAAAAAAACATAAATAAGTCGCTTTGCTGTATAAGTCGCATCTATTATGCATCATTGCTGATGCGTTGCGTTTGTTGCGCGTCACCGCTGATCACCTGAAAACGTGGGCCGGTGTTGTGCCAAAATCGATTGGCTGCCAAATGGTGGCTGCGGGAGCGTGCACGGGAGGACTTTAACAAGTATTTAACAAGATTAGCATTTAAAAACAATAAGTTTGCTCGAAAATAATAGCAAAGGTGTGTCTCAGTTGAACTTTTCCTTAATAAATGCACTTTAATGGTCAAATCAGCTGCATTTCTCCTGGGCGGCAAAATGCAGCTGATTTAACGTTTGCTCCAGGAGTTCCAGAGCGAGACAAAGGTCGCTTGGTATAGCAAGCCATGTGTCTCATTAATAACCACTTTTACCTATTAATGAGGCACTTGACTTGCCAAATTGGTCGAGGGCCCTCTAGTGGCTGAAAATGGTAGTGTTCAATATTTTCCATGTCAGAATGAATGAAATCGTCAGATCTCAGCCAAAATTTGGGTTATAAATGTGGGAAAAACGTATATTAGTTGCTTCGATGTATTAGTCGGAGGATTTGCAAATTTATGCAAAACGGTGTGACTTGTATGACAAAAAATATGGTACTCGGTTGAGTTTTTGTGTACAGGTAGCTGAGAGTACTCAAACCTTAAATTCCAAGCACTAACAGATTATGCAAGATTTCACAATACTGCATCAAATATCACATACTGTTATTTTCAATAGTTTAAATTATCTTAGTCAAACTGTGACATGAAAAGTGGGCTGTGATGTGCTTCAAGGAATGCTTGGCCTTTTGTAAATTATTTTGTTGTTCTTTTATTTTCATTATCTAAAACATTTTTTTTTTCTAACAGTAAATAACAAATACAAGCTATGCAGTTTGGGCAACATGATGGCACAGTTGGTAGAGCTGCCGCCTCGCAGCGAGAAAGTTGCCAGATTGAATCCCAACCTTGCATCTTTCCATGTGGAGTTTGCATTCATAGGTTTTCTCCGGGTACTCCAGTTTCCTCCCACAGACCAAAAACATGCATGTTAGGCTGATTGGTAACTCTGAATTGTCCAAATGAGAGTGAATGTTTGTCTTGTTTGTGTGAATGTGTGAATGTGAAGTGAATGTGTCCCTATGATTCCCTATGATGGATGGGAGACCCGTCCAGGGTGTCCCCTGCCTCTTGCACAGTGATAGCTGGATACAGTGTCCCCCACCACCCAAAAAGGACGAAGCGAGTAAAGATAATGGATGGATGGATGTTTAAAACTTGAGTCAATTCATCCATCTTTAGACGTATTTCGTAACAAAACATCTCAAACTTACTTTCTAAAAGTATTGAGGGAGTCTTTGAATTCAAAGGTAGTGTGCAATAAATGTGAAATAAATAAATAAACTGAAATCCAGGGTGTCGGAGTTCTCCTTTAGGGCAGAACGTGTTGAGCTGCTTAGCAGAAAGGTACCACATTTTAATGCCTCGAGACTGTCAGTCACTTTTCACAGACTTGTTTGGACAGTGAACAAATTCTCAGGCTCAGACCCACCTCTCTCCTGCACCCATAGCTGCAACACACACACACACACACCCTCACCCCAATCATTTTGATCTAATTTCCTCCTTTTCCTTCTTCTTCTTCCTTTACCTTTCCTGCTGAAATTGATTTCTGCTTGTTTGGTTTGGCAGTAATAAGATCAACAGTGGGATCATGTTTCAATGGCATACTACCATGAACCCCAGGCAAATGATTTGTCCAAACTTAATAATGGAAATACTTAGGATGTATTGGGAGATGTAAACAGTAGTTGTAATAAAAAAGTGCCGGAAGGTAAGCGCTCCTTTAAGTTGCAAAGCCTTTCCACTTACGTTGGCCCCGCACACACCTCGGGCTCTCCCCGAACACCATGAATAAAATGTATCCCCATTTAGCCAGGCGAAAAGTCACCCAATAAAAGCTATTTAACTGAAGTACATTCTTGAGTGTGGCATATTTGGTCCATGGCAGAGCTTGACAGAACAGGAAGCAGCTAATGTGTTGCACAGGTTGTGCACGAAGCGCTGTTAAAGACAGTTTGTAGTTTCACAAAGCCGCACTCAACATGACTAAACAAAAAAAAAAGTTGTGTTTTATCTTCTTCTAATAATTGAGGGTTTTATTTAAATAAATTTGTCTTAGCAGCTACTTTTCTTTGTAATCCCAATCGTTTTTCTCTAAATAAAAATGTTTTGTCGGGTGTCCAAAGTGTGGCTCGTGGGCCATTTGCGGCCCTTGGAGGGATGTTTGTGCGGCCCATAGCTGCAGTTTAAGAATGGTGTCATTTTGGCCAGCAGGCTTAAGAGGTCGATGCAGACTTTATGAAAATTAGTTGGTAATCCATTTTTATATAATGTTTAGGTTTAACAGCAAAACGGATGAAAACAGTTTTCTCAAAATTAGCATTATTAAGCAAAATACAAATCTTTAATCTTTTTATTTTCACTTCTGAGTTCTACCAGAAAGGAGACTTTTGGATAATGTTTCATAAAACTTGGCTAAATATTGCAGTTGATAAAATAATCAAGAGGAAAACTGGACATGTTTTAATGAATATAACGTGGTATCATCTGCATACGAGTTGATCAGCTTTATAAAACCTATGAATCTGTTGTAGCGACTGACAACTGGACGATTATTCAGAACTTTGATCCCCTTTTAAAAGGACACTTACTCAAATTACACTTTTGTTGCTAAGAACAGACTAAAAAGAACTTTTTAAATACAAGAAAACAACAAACATAGACTCAACAAATCAAACAAATTAAATACTTTTTAATAAAAAAAATATAAGCTTAGTGTTCATGAGGCTTTTAACGTTTTGGCTCTACAACAATTTAAAACTCTTTCTCCACCAAAATTATTAAACTTTTGTTCTTTCTCCCAATTATTGGAGTTAAATTCATATTTTTGTGGCCACGAGTCCGTTCATCTTGATAATTTTGACCCACATATGAAAACCTTTGGACACCTCTGAGACTTTTTGTGACTTGTCTGAAAATAAACTGTCTTCTTAAAACTTCCTTAAGCTCTACAATAAATTTCATATAGCTGGCTATTTTTTTTTAACTTAATATTTAGTTTTTGAAGAGTGACTGAGTCAGTTTCTAATTTAACCCCTGAAAAACTTTGTTTACAAGCTGTTGCGCCTCACCTTGCATCCATTGGCTCACAGACATTCCTCGAAGTGAATTAGATTAGTTTCCCTTTCAGACTCACTGCTCGTCTTCGAAATGCATCCATTCAGGAAATGCTTTGCATTCAGCCTCAACTTTCAAGCCTAATTTTTACCAAAAATACATATAAACCCTTACAAAAAGGCTGATATTACGATCAGTTTTTTTACATTTACATTCCCTGTTTATTTATTTTTTCAGTCACTCAACCAAACCTGTCGTAAAAAAACTTTAAGTGAACCTTGACTGAGCATTCCTTGAAGAAATAAATATCACCTGACGTCTTTTATGCCACGTTCACACTAAGATCATTCTGTTTTAGGCTAACCTTGTGACATTTTGCCTCTGTTTCTGAAAATTGACTGTGTTAAAGCCACTTTTGTTTTTGCTAAGATTTCTTTACTTTGGTGGCCATTTTGAATTGGGTTAACTCCAAAACGCAGTAAGTTTCAGTTGCTGGAAGTTTCATTTAGTGTCCCGTTTATTCGTTTTGTTATTAAGCAAAACCGTAACATTTCTGTTGCGCTTGGATCGTTTGTGTAAAGAACAACGGCCATTTTATCTGACACATTAAAAAAATAAAATTAAATCCAGATCTCAGAATGGAAGTGTTTGGAAACGCCCATCATTTCAAGGCAAACCATAAGTTACGTAATGCATACGTATAACGGACAACTTCAAGCAATAGCTTTTCTATGCTACTGCACGTAAATCAACAACAGCTCTTTAGGACAAGACTCAGCGGATCACCTACACCTCAAGGATAAGGGACACTCATTTGAAGACCAAAACGATTACATTTTGGACTGAGAAGACAGATGGTTTGATTGGGGAGTGAAGGAAGCTATCTGTGTAAAAAGAGAGAAACCATCTTCGAACAGAGGAGGAGCTCTCACATTTCAACTGTCACAACCTATAATGCGGATTTAGGCCTGATACCAGTCATTTTCACTCCAATCGAAATACATTCATGTTACCTGAGTGGCTCATCTATGAGTCAGACTAACAACGACCCTAATGAGCCTCTGTTGTGAGGAGTGAGAGGGCAATCTGCATGTGCATCTAGCTTACAGAGCACCTCAACTTATAACTCACACTCTCCATTCTTTGAAATGAGAAAGCTCCTCGGATGAGAAGCAAAGCGTCTTCAGCTACAAAATAAAGTCTATTTGTTTTGTTTTTAACCTTTTGTTGGAGTTACCATGTCCTGGATGAGTGAGAACTTCACCAGCAACAACAACGGTGGTTAGCAGAGTGGTGTTTGGTGTAATTTCTCTAAGACTCCTAGTCTACATTTTCTTAAAGTCACGCGCAGCAGCAAATGAACGTCATTAGTGATCGGAAGAAAGGTACGTTTACTCACCATTTTGGAAACAACTGTTTTCATGCTCCACTTGAGGCTAGACGGCCTGCACCCGTGTGCATGTTGTTGAAAAGTCACAGCGCCAGCTAGTGACCTGGCACGACAATTGCATCAGATTCAACATTTTTGGTGGTTTTGCCTAAACATTGACTGTAATCACTGCATTGCTGTTAAAATGTGTAACTTTTCCACATTTAACATTGAGAAACCACTAACGTTTCTAAAAATTGTTCATCAGATTCTTCTTCTTCTTTGGGGCCGGCCACAGTGAACTGTCTCGCACAAAGACTTGGTGATTGTTTTTACACCAGATGCCCTTCTTCTTTCCACAGACCATCGAGCTACCACAGCTCTCCGTGTGGAGCAGAGAGCTGCTGTCTAGGGCACCCAGGGGAGCAGATGGTGGAGGTTTACTCACCACATTTTGATTTTGTTGATCCAGGGAGTTGAGCCGGCGACCTTTCGATCACAAGCCCACCTTCTCCAGCCTCTGTGCCACCGCTCCCTCTCCCGCTCCTTTATGCACCACAGTCATAAATAAAATGAAATAATCATCTAATCAAAAGCAAATATTGACAAATGTTTGAAAATACTGAATTCAAGTAGTTTTAATTAAATGTCATTCAGCAGTATTTTCCCAAAGTTTAGGTTTTCCAGCAGTGCTTCATCAGTAAAATCTGCATTAAATTAGAACCCAAAATGTGTTTTTTTTTCCTTTAAACAAGTTTATTTTGTTACCATACTATGTTTTTTTTTTTTTTTTGGAGCAATAAACAAATTGAAAAATTTGACAAAAGTGAAAACGTGAGCGAGGAAACAAAAACCAGCCTTGGACACTGGACGTGTTTGTTGGTGGTGGAACCAGTGATACATGTTTACACTTAAATTAATAATTTTTTGCAATGTTTGTGGTGTTAATCGTTAGTGTCTTACCTGCTGTGACCACTGAAAAGTTATTTTACCACCCTGAAACTTAGGCTAATATAAAACAAGGCGGGGGGAGAATAAACCACATGAATTAAAGCTGTCATCTCCTGTTGCTGTTTCATTTCTCTAACCTTTCGCTCGGGTTAGAAGTGGAAACTGAAATAAACAGCAGGACGTGTGTCAGCGTGGGCGGACTCGTAAAACACCTGTTTGCAGCACACGGCCTGAAAGCGGGACTTGTTAATAGCCGGCCGTAAATCGCTCACTCCGTTGTTTCTGTCACCAAGTTGCAAACCCTTCATCTCTCTGTGGGATTCATGAGGTCAAACTTTGCTGAAGCTGCCACCACCCCCTGCTCTTCGTCACTTTGGCATCAAACATTAAGCATCACCAGACGATTCGTGTGAACCGGTTCCACTGGAAACAGAACCGCCATTGACCCCGAACACAAACATGCAAATAGCTCCTTTTTTAAATTTTGGTTTGTTTGCAAGTAATTTGTCTCTCTTCTCGTAATCTACGTGGAAACATTTCATACATTTAAATAAAAGGTTGCTGCCTCTTCTTGTGGCGTGTGATTTGACTGCTCTGTAAATTAGTCACAGCCCTTCAATAAACGCTTTCGGTGCAATGCTGATGCTGTGATTAATGCTTGCACAGAAACGCAGTCATTTATCTGAATTTGACTGCTGTTAACCTTTGTGTTGGGGCACTGGAGAGTCAGAAAAGAGTTTTTATTCTTAATCGCTCTTTGACAACAAACACAATTGTTTTGGCTTCAAAAACCATTAAGTTATGGGAATAACTTCCCCTCCAGTAGGTACCTTGGTGTTATTTTGAACCTGAAATGGTGTTTAACCCCTTGTTTGAAAAATGTTACCAGGACCGCCGCCTTCTTTCACTTCCGCTAAATCATTAAAAATAGGAATAAATTGTCAAAAACTATTATCTGTAGGTCCAAAAAACTCTTTAAAAGTCTTCATTTAATCCAAAATGCTGCTTCTAAAGTTCTGAGTAAAAATAAATAATTTCTCCAATTTTTAGCTTCTTTATAATCCATAAAACTCATAATAGAAATAAAAGTTTTACTTCTTCTAATGAACAAAGCTCCAGCTTACATTGAAGATCCTATTGTTTCCTAACAGAGCACTTTTCGCTCCGACTGCAGGTTTACTTGTGGTTCCTAGAGCCTCAGAACTTTCAATTATAGACTCCTCTTTTGTCTTATGTCTTCTGGTTGTCTACGTTTAAGACTAGGCTGAAGCATTTCCTTTTTACTAAAAACTTATAGTCAAGTTTGATTGGGTTTCCTCAGCTCTCCCTTAGTTATGCTGCTATAGCAGAGGTGGGCAACGGTTTTTGTTGTTGTTTTTCCCAAAGGGCCACATCAAGGCGTTTAAAGCAATCAAAGGGCCACATAGAGAATTGTAAAATAAAATGTTTTTATGAGAGATAATCTTGAAGACCTTTGTCTTATTCTAGCATCCTTAGCATGCTTTATAAAACAAATCTTTCCAAAATCCTTTAGAAATATAAAACATATTCTGTAAACTGGCTCTTGTGAAAATAAATTGTGCATGTTAGCTTAACATGTTATACATGTTAGCCGAACTATGCAAAACAAACTTATATATTTGTTAGGGGTGTCCAGACGATTTATCGTCCAGACGATTTATCGTCCAGACAATTTATCGTCCAGACAATTTATCGTCCAGACAATTTATCAGCCCTGATTTCCTTAATTTTGGGAGAACGGCAATCAGCTGATACTTACATGAGGAACCGATTTTACAGATTTTGTTGTTGTTGTTGTTGTTATTTTAACAACAATTGTCAGAACTTCCTTTATATTTCAGAGCACAACCTCATGGCCAGTTTAAACAAGTTTGCATTGCTTCTAGGATATTGTTCAAGAGTATATTTTTCATTAAGATAAGAATGGAAAATTGAAGGTGCATTGTGACTTTATAACACCTGACAGTTATGAAACAAAATCTGTTTTGGACAAAATCAGAATTGGCAGGTCGGGCTTGTTAGAAATCGGTGATCGTCCAGAAAACTGCAATCGGTGCACCCCTAATATTTGAGTTTCTAAGTCTTTAAGGTTCTATCTTGTTCTGGAAACACAATGACTAAAAAGTTTTTTTAAGTTTTGCGTAAAATGTTTAACTTAAATTTCCATAAGTCTCATGGATAAAATGCTGCTTTTTTAATCCATCTTTATTTGAAACATTTTTTTTTTAAATTAAGGATATTGGGGGCCTGATAGAGATTGTCCAAGGGCCACTTTTGGCCCTCGGGCCTTAAGTTGCTCCCGTCTGTGCTATAGGCTTAGACTTCTGGAGGCTGCTGTCTTTACTCGCTCTGCTCTCCATGTTTCTACATGCATTTATTTCTCTCATTAACCTGTGTCTCTCCATGCCTGTAAATCCAACGCCCACTTTGATTTTGAATCCAGACATGTGGACGTCTCTGCTCCCTCAGTCAGTCGCAGACGAGTCTGGACAGGACTTTGGGGGGGTAGCAAACCAGACCTCTGGCCTTCCGGCTGCCGTTCCTCAGAACCTCCTTGGAGAAGGGAACCAGTTTGCTGTAACAATCGTCAGTAAAAGAGCCGGAGGAGCAGCGGGAACACCTGAGATCAGATCGGTTGATCACCCGCCTGCAATAAGGGCTCATCTGGACACTCATCCATTCTCTCTTTAAGGAATCTGTTGAGATTAAAAACATCAAAAAGAAGAATATCTGATGTGAAAACTCATATTTTTAAGTTTTTTTTATTTGTTGTCATTTCAAATTTAACTTTATATTCCGCTTTGTGGCTCCTTTCTTCAGAAAACTCTCATAATATTATGAAAATGCTCCATTAAAATTCTACTTTAGAATGTTTACAATATAGCAAACTCTAGTAATATGAAGAATAGCATTTTTTTCAGATGAACTGCGGCGACAGAAGGAGTAATAGAACAAAGATAAGCGCCACACCAGCTCCTCTACATTCTCAGTCTAGTCAGTGTTGGGAGGCTCTAATAAAAAGCCACCATGTGCCAATTGAGCGCCTACAATTAACAGATTAGAGTGATAAAGAGGTTGCATGGCTGCGACCAGGCACTGGGCCGCCTCCCTGGGCCCTCAGGGCTCCATGATGGGCAGAAGGAGAAGGAGGAGGAGTAGAAGGAGGAGGCTGAACGGCTGATGAAGGGCCCAGATAATCTCTTCCTCCCTTCACCCTCTCCTCTCACTTCACCCCGCCCAATCCCTCGCACTCTGTGCCCCGGAGCACCTTTTGCAAATACCTGCTCAATATTCTAGCTGTGGATGGGGTGGATGGGGTGCAGCAGGAGCAGCGGTGGTGGTGGGGCGTGCGTGTCTGCAGAGGGGAGATACAACGCACAAAAAAGCTGCTTGAAACAAAAAGCGGAACATCTGCTAAAGCGATTGCGGGGTAAATATGTTTGACGATTATTGTTTACAGTGACAGTGGTAACAGTTTCAAGAGCAAAATCAAAACCCCGCCATTTCTCCATTTGCAGCGAAACAGATGGGCCCCCAGCGATCCATTAGCAACCTGTCAAAAGCTTCATTCTCAACTTACTTTTATGTCTTTGCCTCTTCACAACACAAGCAAGGAGGCTCTGTTTGCACGAAACAATTATTATCTATTTACCCATCATTAATCAGATACCTGCCGCTCACTTTATCGCTTTTTGTGTTGCTGTTTTATTCAACTTTCTGCTTCTTTTTGTGTTTACTGTTCAAGGATGTTTGCTTGAATCCACACGTGTCCCCCCCCCATCACGTATTATTGAAAAATTGATGGGGATGCTCTCCATGTTGCAGTTGAAAGAAGCTGCAAAGATGTATTTTAAATTTTTCTGCACAGGTTGCGGTTGTGTTTGCTTCACTAGTGAGTATTTAGGGCGTACTTGTTAGTGGGATTATTCAGCGTTACAAATTATTAACAAGTTGCCTCCGTCGTTGTGTGACTTGGACAAACAAGCTGTTGTGATAAAACATGCAAAGTGCAGACTTTGTGTGTGTGTGTTTTTTTTTTATGAGGATTCTAATCAAATGCAGCTAGCAGATGTTTTGTGATGAGAACGAGAACGTTTCCACATTCAAATCAGAATGTGAATCTTTTTTTTCTTTACCTTTTTAGATTAAAGGTGTCCAAAGTAAGGCCCATTGGTCGTTTGCGGCCCTTTCAGTAATGTTGTGCGGCCCGCTACAGCAATTTAAGAATGTTATCATTAGCCCACAGGCTTGAGAGGCTGGTGTAGCTGGCTTTTGACTGTTTTTATAAATATTAGGTTTAACAATAGCAACAACAAAAAAAATGGATTTATTTATATTTTACATATTTTGAACTCAAAAGAAATTCAGTCGACAGTCTAGAGCTGGATGGACCACACAACTCCTTTCTAGCGACTGTCTTTAAAGAAGCCCTGACGCACGCTGAATAATCCAGGTAGAAAAAATTAACAAGGTTACGTCAGGTCATCGGGACGGATTCTTCTTTGTTGAAACGTTTCGTATTTTTTATACGAAAGGATTCTTCTCGGAAACCCTACAAGAAGTCTCAGCTCCTTGTCATAGTGGACCAACCAGTATGCTGACGACAGCCAGAACTACTTGTTCACATGCAAAAAGGGACCATCAGCCTAACAATAGGTCGTCTTTAAAGAAGTGACTCGTATCACGCTTTTGTTCATGAGAATAGACTGAAATGCACTTTCCAAACACAAGATAACAGGAAACAATCAACACAATGAAGCAAAGGAATTTATCCATCCTGCTTCTTCCTTTTCGGGTCACGGGGGTCACTGGTGCCCATGTCCAGCAGCCACTGTGCAGAAGGCAGAGTACACCCTGGACATGTCTCCAGTCCATCACAGGGACACATTTAGACAAACGAGACAAACAACCATTCACTCTCTCATCACACCTAGAGACAATTTAGAGTTACCAATCAGCCTGATATGCATGTTTTTGGTCTGTGGGATGAAACTGGAGTACCCAAAGGTTAAGTCAGGTCATCTGGACCTGACTTAACCTTTTGGATCTGACATCTCCCTTGTGAATAGCAAGCAGCCATCAGGGCACTGACGATCCACTATTGTGGCTCTAACGATCTGTTGTTAGGCTGATGGTCCTCCTTTTACATGTGAACAACTAGTTCTGGCTTTCTGTCCAGAGGACCTGACTTTCTACCTGGATTATTGAGCATGAACTCTGAGTCTGTGGCTGTCGTCAGCAAACTGGTTGGTCCTCCATGACAAGGACTTATTTATAAGACGGAGTTTTCTTGCAGGGTTTCAGACTGAACAGGTCTTTTGGATAAAAGACGAAACATTTCAAAAAAGAAAAATCTGTCCAGATGACCTCATTTAACCTTGTTAACTGTTTGATGTTGAGAATTTAGCTGCAAGTCAAGTTTCTTTATTGCCATTACGTCACATGTGGTACATGAGGTGGAACGAAACTGTGCACTCAAGGTTCCAGTTACACCCAAAAATATAAAGTCTAGGATTTAAGATAAATGCTAAACGAACACTAAACAATATGCAAAAAAATCTAAGATATACGCTAAACACTAATAATGTAATGGCATATTAAACAGCAGCCTGAACATGAGTCTGTAGTGAGCATGCAGCAGCATGAAGGTAAGAGATCAGCAGCAAGGATAATCAGCAGCACATCACCAATTAAAGTGGCATTGCATTGATTTTTCTTTTCTTTTTTTTTATTTTTATTCCAAAACAAAACAAAACAAAAAAGTGTCATTGTTGCTTTTTGTTGTATTTATTTATTTTATTCAAGTTGTGGCTTGTGGATACTTTTAACTTGAAAAATGTGTCCCGCCTATCAAAAAGTTTGAACACCACTGGATTAAATGCTTTGGATTTGGGTTCTATGGGAATGTTATAAATGTGTTATTTTACCAACTTCACTTTATAGAAATAGTTTAATTTAAACCAAATAGACGAGCTTATAGCTAATCTAAACAGTAACAAGATAAAATGTATAGCTGCTGTCTTAAAACGTGAATCACTAAAATTATGAACCCTTATTTTGCCACTTATTACACATTGTTGCAAAAATCAGTGTTAAAATATCCCTGTTGAAAGTTTCCAGAGATATAAATGTATAATTCTTTAGCACAGCATCTTTGGTCTGGGCCTCACTCGGATTAGCCGTTAGCTCCTCAATCTGGTCAGAATTAGGCCTCATCAGGCGGGAATGTTGTATTTCCAAACTGATCTTCTCCACAAATGCAATTTCTAAAAAAGTGATTTTTTTGAAGTTATGCAGTAGATGGTTTTGCTGCATTTGATCACCTGCAGCACAAATGCAAGCAGGAACTCTGTCGTTATTCGAGTCGCAGGTGGGACTTGGGCGTTTTCGTTTTAAAAAGGTTGTGTCTAGGCTGTCTGCACTTGAACGCAACAACGGTGTTTACAGATTTGATCACACTGGAGCCCCGCTTTTAAAATACCGTTTAAAGGTTCTTGATGCACCGTTTTTGTGCAGACGCAAAGCCGAAATGACAAAAAGACTCTTTGAGTATCCACAGTCTTGTTCCCGTGTGGACAGGGCCTTTAACTCTATTTCTTCAAGCTGATTTCATTAAAAGAGCTACCTACAACAGGTAGGATAACTTTACCTGAGAACCCTGATTTGTGTGCAGAAAAATAATGCAAGTTAACGTCAGAAATCCGTATTTTTGTGTTTACGTCAGCTGACGTGATCAGGCGTGCACATCAACAATTATCTGACCCTGCTCCCTGTTTGTCTCCAGAGCTGTGCTGCTCTAAATACGCCCAATCAAATATAGTGTTTGGAATAATTAACCCCAGAGCCCCCGTTGGTTCTAATTGGCACCTATTAGAGGGCCGCACCGGTTCTTGATAAACACTGAGGAGGAGAGAGACGGAGAGAGCGAGCTGCACTGGCAGCAGCGGTGGGCGGAGGTTTGATTGGTAAGCAAGGAGCGGGAGCGATGCATACCGGGGGTAACCAACATTTAATTATCAATGAGGTTTTCGCAACACTTTAGAGAGGCCCCGGGCACCGTTTCTTTCAGTGGTAGTAATGGGCTCTCTTTAATGGAACTTGTGTTAAACACGGGGCTGCCACTGCAAAGCTCTGGCGTTCAGCCCCGGCTTTTAGTTGTGGCTGCTTTAATTTAGGTGACTTCAGAGAGGAGACGGAGCGCGTTGGGGTTAAAATATGTGTTCCCGCTCCAAGGAGAAAGTCAAAGGGGGGGGGGGGTGCCCATTTGAAACTTGTGTGTTTATAGCGTTTTCTTTGCCTGATTGAAAGATCGCTGCATCTCAAGTGTTGCCTATTGATTCATGTTTATATAAAATAAATGAAATTACTACATTTTTTTAAAACTCCCGGTGCCTCCACATCTTTAACTTGTAGGGTTTTTAGATGACTTGTGGTTGAATGGCAAACTCTACCAGCTGTCACCACTGTAATTACTGTGGCTTCCCATCAAGACCAGTGTGAACTTTATATCATCTGTTCCTTGATCATTTATTTTGTTTTTCACCAATTAAGCACAACCTTATCCTGTGTTGGACCCATTAGCTGTGTGATTTATTTATTATTTAATGTGTGGTTTGTGATGTTGACAGCCTTCTCAGTTAAGCTGCATGTGCCAATAATTACTTATTGCTCTTTTTTAGACACGCTGCTCTGAAATTTTACCCTAATTTGATAACTTTACATGTGCATATGGGCATAATCTGACACACACAACGTGTAAAATCCAGCGGTTTCGGATGTTATCAGTCCATTAAAGGTGTTTTTTGTCTCTCACACATGGCGGTAAACATGCATGTTAAATAAATGGGAGAAATTGCATTTGCTGCAAAAATGCAGCGTGATTGATTATTTGTAGAAGAACTTCCTGAAAAACAGCTGGGATTAGTTAAAAAACATGCTGAAATGTAGCTGAAATGGAGGAACAAGCCTCAATTAGCAGAAGAAAGTAAAAAGAACACATTTGCTGAATTAGGTTTAAATAAGCCGAAATAAACACAAAAATTAGGAAATTAGCAAAAAATAAAGCTGAAATTAGTAAAACGTAGCTGAAAAGGCAGAAAGACGCTTAAATAAACTAGCAGAAGGAAGTGGAAAGAGCCGAAATGAGCACAATAAATGTGGAATAAGCTGAAAAAACTAAAATGACCATAAAACAGCTAAATAGTGGCTAAAATAGCAGAAAAAGCTGAAACTAGAAGAAAAAAGCTGAAAGGAGCGTAACAAACTGAAACTGAGATGAGTTAGTTAGTTTGATAGTAGCAGAAATTACCACTTAAACTTAAATTTATCTGAAGACTGATGAAATTAGCTAAGACATGCTAAAAATATAACTGAAAAGTTCAAACAAGCTTAAATAAGCAGAAGAAAGCAGAAAGAACACGTTTGCCAAATTAGCAGAAATGAGCATAAAAAACTTGAAATTATCTGAAAAAAGCTTAAATCAGCCTTAAACAACAACAAAAAAACAGCTGAAAAGTAGCTAAATAAGCTTAAATTACCAGAAGAAAGAGAATGAATGAATTAGGCTGAAAATAGTTGAAACGTGCAAAAAACATGGCATTAGCTGAAAATGCTAAAATTAGCATAAAATAGCTATACAGGTATAGTAGCTGAAATTACTGAAACAAGCTGAAAGGAGCGTAACAAGCTGAAATTAGCCGAAATAAGCTAATTAGGCTGAAAGTAGTAGAAATTACCACAGAGAACTCCAATTTATCTGAAAAAGGCTGAAATTAGCTTCTTTTTTTTTAATGTAGCTGAAAAGGTGGAGCATTCACACAAATATAAAGAAGATCACAATAGTGTGAACGCTTATTACCCTTCATCCTGCTGCTTTACATGTGTTTAAAGTAATTTGCCAAATATGAAAAACACCATGGTCTAGTCTCCAAATCAAAAGGTAATTACATGAATTAAATATAATCGATTGAAAAAAATGTATTTAAATGGACGTTATTAGTTGTTATCATCCCCATGGGTTGCGTTCAGACTGTTCTCTCCTTTAAAGTTACGTTTTTATCTGTGACAATATGCATCGCGGCTCTCGTGTAAAACCCAAAGTGTATTTTATTTAGTTTTATGTAACCTTTTTCATAAACCTAACCTTACAGCTGACCCTAAACTTAACCCCCTGACCCTTGACTCTTAACCTAAGCACGTGACGTATTATCAGCGATTAGAACGTTCCTTTAAACCTATAGGAGTTAGAGGAGCTGTGTAATATTATAAAAAGCAAAACTGATCACGTTCACATTAACTTTAAGGTTTCTGAGCAGAACTGCTCTTAGCTTTAATGTAATATTTAAAGTCTGAAGCAGAGAAAATATAGATCTACCATCTTCAATCATGAGAAAGTCTTAAATGTTTAATTAACCTTCACTGCACAAACTAAAAGCAGCACTCAATGTTGTTTTATGGCGCAAATAGTAGCTCAAACTAGCAAAAACAGTAGCTAAAAGCTAAAAATGAAAAGGTAAAACCAACAAAACAGCTAAATGCAAGCCAATATAATGATGTAGGTTTCTAAACTCTTTTGTCGTTTAATTAAAAAAAGTTAAATAATTCAAAATGTAAAGGTTACACTGCAGTAATGTTTTAAATTAGCCGAATGTTTAAATGTGAACCTGAATGTTTAGATTCACAGCAATAAAACAGTTTGAATGCTGACTCAGCACTCGCACAGTAATACTATAATAATACAAAAATTATATGTATTTGGCCCTCTGACCCTCAGGGTCACTGCCTCAGTAGGACTTTTATAAATTTTGTCCTTCTCTCTTTTATTTTTTTACTTTCAATTTGCCAAATTTTAAATTGTGCATCTTAAGGACTGTATCTGAATTAAACAATAAAAGTTTAAGCAACAAACTTTGATTTTTATTCCCTTTTGGGATCAAACTGTGAGTTAGACTTCATCAGAATGTGGTGAAGTAGAACAAAAGGTCACGATGGTTCATGGATGACTTTGTGAATATGTTCAGGGGACTGTGGCGCTCCGTTCGAAGCCTGAAGCCCGACCCATACTCCGAACTGGGACCAGCACTGTGGCAACAGGGCTGGAGGCAGCAGGCCCGAGTCTGACCCAGTTTTCAGGGACTGGGAGTCTCAGGGTAACCCTCCATCAACACCAGCTCCTGTAATCTGGCAGAGCATGTGCCAATCACGCCGACTACGATGACGAGCTGGCGATGACACGGCCGTCGTCCGCTCTCCTCTCTTCGCTGCCCGGACGTCTCAAAAGCGCGAACACGTCCCAGTGATTATGGCGTTTCAGTGTCAAGTGGCAGTTTGAGTTTGACCAGAACCGCCAGATTGACAGCAAGGAGACAGGATGTTTGTGGGTTTTGCAAAGTTTATTGGGAAAGGTTGAGGTTTTGGCACGAGTGTTCAAAAAGTATCGGACGGAAGCCTCGCGTCACATTCAGAGCCACCGACGATAAACCCCGACTGCTTTGTTCAGAGACTTTGGTGCCGCTGACAAAAAGAAAGCAACAAGTTTTAGCATCGACTGAACTCTTTTTAATAATGGATATTTGAAAATCATTCTCATCTGTCGGGATTACCGTGTTTTCCGGCGCATGAGTCGCAGTTTGTTGCATAAGTTTGCAATTCCTGCGACTTATGTACGTTTATTTCTTCCGTACTTAAAACACAGTTTTTGACTGACGCTTGAAATGTTCGTTCATTCTGACATGAACCAGAGTGAACGCTGTGTGCAGCCGTTAGAGGCGCGAGAAGGCTCTGTGGAGGTGCACCACCCATCCATCCACCCACCCGTCCATCCATTCATCCATCCACCCATCCATCCACCCATCCATCAATGAATCCACCCACCCATCCATCCACCCATTCATCCATTCATCCATCCATCTATCCATTCATCATCCACCCATCCATCCATTCACCTATCAATGAATCCACCCACCCATCCATCCACCCATCCATCCATTCATCCATCCACCCATCTATCCATCCATCCACCCATCCATCTATCCATTCATCCACCCA
>NC_056517.1:36284811-36322007 GCF_014905685.2 Nematolebias whitei
AAGCCATTCATCCATTCATCCATCACCCATCCATCCATCCATCCATCCACCATTAATCTATCCACCCATCCATCCATCCATCCATCCATTCATTCATCAATCTATCCATCCACCCATTAATCCATTCATCCATCCATCCATCCATCCATTTTATCACGCCACACAGGCAAAATGCAGCTGTTTGACCATTAAAGTGCATTTATTAAGGAAAAGTTCAACTGAAACACACCTTTACTATAATGTTGAGCAAAATAATTGTTTATAAGTGTTAATCTTGTTCAATTTCAAAGAACTGCAACAGCCAGTCCTCCCGTGTTCATGCTCGCTTCACTCAGCTGGTGTAGGTAGAGGAACGCTCGAGAGCTAGCGGCTCCGGCCGTGATGGATGGATAGATGATGGATGGATGATGGATGGATGGAAGGTGCCATGCCGCCCAGGCAAAATGAAGCTGTTTGAACCATTAAATAAACGCATAATAAATGTGACTTATATATGTTTTTGTTTCCTCTTTGTGATGTGTTTTTGCCTGATGAGATATATTCGCTGGAAAATACGGTACTCTTTTGGACACTCGGTACAGAGAAACTGTGTGTGTGTGTGTGTGGGGGGGGGGGGACGAGCAGCACATCTGATAATCCACTGGTATGAAAGTGAGCCCCTCCAGCTAACAAATTCACAGAGAAAATTACAGTTTTGTGCATTTGTGTCAATATGCATGTCAAAAGGTAATTAGGAAATTGTTCTGCAATGTCAAGTCCTGTTGGCAGGGTTTAGCCTGTGGTGAGATCAAAACCATTTCTTCACAGGCTCTGAGAGGCCTGACCCGGCTCCTTCAACTGCTTCCACCGTGCAAGACTCCGCTTTAAGCTAATAACGCAGCTGTTTGTCGTGAAATTATTATCAGCCGAGCACAGAATCTGCTCAAAATGACAGAGAACTTAACTGAACCTATGCCCTGTCACGAACAATTTTTCTGCGAGTGCATTTCTTTGTGACCATAAGATCAGCTCAACTGACATCGTCTGAGGTAAGCTATCGAAGCGGAGCACAATGAAGACTGACTGATCCGTAGGGCCTTCGTTTTGTGGCATAAATGGAATAAATCATTACATTTGGCTAAAGTTCTCGTAAAAGCAGCGGCTTGCCTTAAAGCGACTTGTCCCAAAGTATGAAATCAAACATTTAAAGGTTGTCCTGAACTATTTGAAATGGTTTGAAGGTGTTTACTCCGGTAGTTTCTGAGTGAGCTAACGGGCTAGTCTGAAATGCAGAAACGGAGTCAGCTGGTTTGTGTTGGTAAACAAACATGGTGGAATCAGACGAGAGTCCCAAAGAAGAAAAGACAAAGGTTGAGTGCAAACACAGTCAGCTGTTTCAGAACTTCTGCTTGGTTCAACCTGTTAGCGTACATTCCTTTACACATCACCATCGTTGTCCTGTTTTCAGTCCCTTCAGCCGTTTGTGCACTTGAGCAAACTTCGGTTCACAAACGTCGCCTGCTTGTTCTCTGAGCGTTCTGGGAGAAAACATCCTTCAGAACCTCCTGGGGACCTCACGGACCCTGATTCAAGACCAAAATGGTTTTGTGAACTTTGCAGGTACCTCACATCTTTATCCTTTTTAAGGGACTCTCAAAGTTTTAAAATACATTTTCAAAAGTTTATCCATTTTATTTAGAGAGCAGGTTCGCAACAAACAAAACTGATGGAGGAGCTGCACAATAAAACAAATTAAAATAAATTAAACAAATAAAAGAACGGGGGAAAATGCAGTTTTAACAAGATTAGGATAAATGTTTTAATTTAAGCAGCTTTAAAATAAAATCACAGGAAAAAAATACTTCTTAGATTTTCCAATTTTCTCTTTTTACTTGACTTTCACAATGAATATTAAACTGCACCTTGTTATCAAATTTAAACCAAATAAGAACAGGAAACGGTCTCAAAGGCCACCCCGGGGGTGAAGTGGGGGTGGGGGGGGGGGGTTGTTTACGCAGAGTGATCTGAACAGATTTCAGGAAAACTCACAGTGATGCCAATAAAGTGAATTTGGGAATAAATTGTCAGTTAAAGGTTAAAAAAATCCAACAACTTCACTTCTTGATTTGGAAAAGTGTGTAAATGATGAGGACGTGAACGCGCAGGATCCAAAACTTCAGCTTGGCGGGAAAACATTTTGATATTTTACACAAATTATTATTAAACTCCTTTTAACTTTGGAGCTTTTAAATAAAACATTTCTTCAGATATTTTTTCATAATACTTATGGATTATTATTATTATTATTATTATTATTATTATTGCCTTTGGGAGGGAAACGCGTTATGTCCAAATTGCGCAACAAAATGAGCAGTAACTAACGAAAGAAAAGAGGCAGAAAAAAAAAAGAAATGGAGAAAGGAGGGAAAGGGAGAAAGAAAGGCGGGGGTTGGAGTGAGGCGGGGGGGGGGGGGTGTGCACCAATCATTAAAGGGCCAAGCCAGTGAGTTGATTAGGTTCGGGGGAGAGAGAGAGGCGCTGCTGCGCCTTTCTTTGCGCACAGACACAGTATAAGTCCTTTATCATGGGGAGGCACCGGCGTGGCCCCGAGCTATTGCTGGCCTGAAGCAAAGTACCAGGGAGAAGGGGAGGGTGGGGGAGGAGGGGTGGGGGAGAAAGAAAGAAAGGGAGGAGGGGGGTCTGTCATCAAACTTCATAATAACGCTTGGGGTTCGCCACAGCTGCGCGGTGACCCTTTTATTTTGCTGCGATGGAACAGATAGCTCACTATGAAATAGTGTGAAATTATCATGTCTATTAATTCAGTCTGACCCCCCCCCCCCACACACACACACACACACACTCACACACACACAGTCTCCCTGTATTTCTCAACAAATACCACATTTTACTGGAGTGATTTTTCAGCCTATTTTTGTTTGGTTTGGTTTCTCTCTTCTTCAGGAGACGCCAGAGAACTCTCTGAGACTCTTGTTGTTCTTTTTGTTTGTTTGTTTGTTTGTTTGTTTGTTTTTATCACGCCCGTCCTGACGAAAACTCGAACCTGCAGCCTCGGGATCACAAGACCCTGACATCTGAGCCACCTGATTTTTATTTAGTGGTTCTCAGGAGGGGGTATTTTAACTGAGTGTGTGTGTGTGTTTGGGGTGGGGTGGGGGGGTGAGGAGACAACAAAAGTCACTTTTTTCGATTTTTACTTTCTTAACTTAAATAAAAATGTATTTTTAATTATTAAATATAAATAGTTTTCTCATTAAATCACTTGTAATAATTAATAAAATATTGGAACTATAACTTTAGGACATTATGAGCTGATCACTAATAATCTGCTTTTACACTTTTATTTATTTTCTTCATGTTTTTGTTTACGTTTATGATCTGACTGTGCTGTTTGGTTTGTTTGTGTGTTTTTTTTACTTGATTTTATTTTTATTTTTTTTTACCATCAACCTGCCTCAGGACTATAGATGGAAAATAGCCCCCGTGGTTAAATCCTGCACTGCCCCCACTGAAATAAATCACTAAATAAAATAAATACATAAATAAGATTTTTTAAATTGAGAAAAACCTTCATGTGTTCCAATTTAAATGTATTTTTCAATGAGTCTAAGACTTTATTAGGTGGTGGATTGTCACAAAAATACTTTTAGGGCTTGAATTGATTTTTTAAATATGTTTTAATTTCTTGTTGTTTTATGTTGACTTTTTAATTCCTGTTTAAGATACAAAAATTAAATAATCTGATAAATTTACTGTGATTTTCATTAATATATATATACACTGTCACTATGAAAAATAAAGTTCATTTTCCAACAACATAATAATAATAATAATAGTTTTGATGCTTGCATTTGTATAAGTATATAAAAGATTTCCTGAACTGCTCATTTTCTGCCTTCTCAGTTAAAGTTTATATCATTAATTAAAAATATGTCCAGTCAAAACAAAGTGACCATTCACTGCTCAGGCGGCCATTTTGCCAATAAATCCGTCCAATGATCAGTCAGTATTAATGAGGGCTGCAGCAAACAACAACACTGATGCCTTTTAAAAACAAAAACCAAAACAATAATCCAAGGGTGTGGAGGTCGCTGCAGAGAGACTTGACTGAAACGGCGTGTGCCTGGCTGACGGGAGCCAGTGAGGGACAAAGACCCCGCGAAGCCACGGCCACTCGAGCAATTATTCCTCCACGCTGCATTTGGATTAGTGCGATGGAAAGAAGCATATGTTTGGCCCGGGGCGACACTGTCTCTCCCCCATCTCCCCCCCCCCCTCCCCCCGGCTGAGTGCGGAGGATGCAGGGAGACACAGAGAATAAAGAGAGAGGGAATGACTAAAAACTAGAATCTAAACTGCACAAACTGCATCAGGAAACATTAACACAACTTTAATCCGCTCATTATTCATATGTTTGGGTGGTGGTGGTGGTGGTGGGGGGGGTGCACACAAGCCCATTTCTCCCAGACCTCATGATAACTCATCCTCAAACACAAAATGGACCTAAAGACGCACCTTTGCTTTTTTTGTGCAAGGAGCTCCTGTTGTTTATTCAGAGCCAATTATTAGTTTTCTGATCGATTAACTAAATGTCTCGAGTAATCACGGGCTGTTTGGTGACCTCTCAAAAGTGGCCAGAGAGGAAAGGGTCGGGGGGGGGTCAAAGTTGAGCCTTCACTGCAAACTCATAAAACATTCTGTGGAGCATCTTCTTCCAAACCACGTGTTATTAATCAAATGTAGTTCTCCCAAAACTTTAACAGGTTTTTCAAAACACTTTGCACCAAGGAGGAGAAACCGTGCGTGCTGCTCCAAAACGCAGCACAAAAACACCACAAAATACACCCAACAACCCCCCCCCCCCTTCCCCCCCCAGTCTCCACCAAAGTGTTTAAAACGTCGAGGTAAAGCTGCTGGAAGCAGGAAATAAATTATAACCGGTTCATCTAAACTTTGATATTTAATTGTTAAAAAAAAGTTATAATGTTTAACTGTTGCTTTATTACAACATAACCTGCTTATTGACTAGAAGCTTTAGACTCAAAGAAGTTGCATGACAAAAAAAAAAAAAACACCACCAATGTGATTTCTGAGCGCGCGCAGGCTGCTGCCCTGACTCGCAGCTCCAAAGCTTTGCCTCCAAGCGCCATGTTGTGATGCTGCTGGCTAATGAGGCCACAGACAGTGGCCTTCAACGAGCAGTGCGCTCTGCAGTCCCAACCAAACACTTCCTGGCCACCAAAAACCACAACAACAGTCAATTAAAACCCTCCCCGCAAGATGCGTAAAAGTGGATGCGCACAGAGATGAAAAGTCGCAGTGATCAATAGGCTTGTATAGATAAAAACAACAAAAAAAAAGAAGAAAACAAAAGAGTAAATATTTGCGCAGTGGTGGCGCACACCGGTTGGTTTCTGCTGGAAATAAATCCATGCGTGCAGCCATTATTGGACATTGGTTTGCGCTTTAAATGCGCACAGACCAACTCCTGTTTGAGGTTCCATCCCTTCTCTAGAACATTTGATGCCAACAGGCCTCACATTTACTCATCACTATTCTGGGGAAATGTGCTGTAATCGGTTTTGTTGAGACAAGCAGCAGTTATGGATTGAATTATCCTCACGCAGCAGCTGACGGCCTCTTCCTGCACATACCTTTGGCTGTGCGGCACTTCACTTCTACCTGTGGTGTGCATCAAATTAGACTTTGAATAAACACAAAGAAACGCACCTTAGAATAATATTATTAATACTAATACAATTTTCACACATATTCACCCTCAAAAACCTGCTTCCTTTCACCCAAAGCCCGATAAATTTATTAAGCTACATTAGCATTAATGACCCACGTGAGCTTCCCTTCAGTGAATGCTGCTTTAATACGATTGTTTTCCCTTTAAAGTGACTATTTGTGCCGTTTCTCATGCACCGTAGCAGGAACACCCCCTTCCCCCCCTCCCTGTATGAGTGAGCTATTGCGCCCGAGGACAGGATCCCACACACAATCTGAGGACTGAGCCAAAAAAAACAGGCCCTGACAGACAATGGCGCGCTTCACCTGCTCCAGCACTCTGCGTCACAATTACGCCAAGGACATGTACAGTTAGGCTTCACTCACACACAAGCGCGCGCACTAAGATGTGGCCCCGAAAATCACTGAAATTGGAGAGAGCTGCGGATGCCGCTCCATCCGCGCGCAATCACACCGAATGTTGCGCAAAAAAACCAGAAAAGGAGAGCTCCGTGCGCAGGAAATTAAACAAAAAATGGAGCCGTTTGGCCACATCCACAGAACCTCAGACACAAAAGAGGAGATTGGTTGTGAGGGTTCATCTTTTATGGGATGGGAAAGAAGCACGAGACTGCGCGCTGATTGCGCATTGATTACACTGAGAGGCAAAACAACGCAACAAATATTTGATGTCTTTGAATAAAGCTCAAAATGAGGAGGGGGGGAGGAGAGCCAAATATAGCCAGCTAAACACTGCACACCAGGCCTGTGCACATCTCAGAGGGTTTTTAGCTGGAGGGGGGGGGGGGGGTGCTGCGCTCTTCAAACGCACATATATCCATTGTTTGGCCCGCAAACATCCTGCGCTCTGAACCTGCGCGTTTAAATGCATTTTTTTTAAATATATATATATCGCACTTAAAGAGTTCAGCAGTTTATTGCTGGAAGAAATCATCAGGGGGAGGTTTAAACTCAATTACTGTAGAGATTTAAAAGTTCCCAAAATAAAAAATATATATATATGATCCGCTGAAAAAATAAAAGTAAAACCGAGATGATGAAGCGTATCAAATATTTATTTTTTTCTGGGCAACAAAGGACTATAATACATAGACAGGCATAGGAACTATTGCCAGCACGTGTCTATACAATACAGCTAAAACCGCCTCCAATTTTGGACATTATCGGACATGACAAGATATCAGGTGGTCCCCAAAAAAATATCCTTTTTTTTTAATTTTTTTTAAAATGTCATTGAACACTGAAGGGGGGAAAAAAGACAATATTCCATTTATTGCTTTTATGCTGCTTCAGGGAGAGAACAAGAGGTGATTCTGATTGGCACGACACATAAAAGCTTGTATAAAAACAAAAAAAGACGAAAAATAAAAATAAAATAAAAAGTCGGGGTCTGATTTGAATTTTTAACTGAATGATATATATATATATAGAGAGAGAGGGGGGAAATGGAAGTTTTATTTCTATGAAATTTGTTCACTTGCTTCAGTGTCACCTCAAACATGCTACAAGAGGGCTGAATTATATCCCAGAGAAATCAAAAATTCAAATTAAAAAACGAACCCCCTAAAGAACTTGTTTTCTAGAACCATAAAAATCACATGAACTAACCGAAGAGTCAAACCCACTAAAACAGGAGGCACCAGATAAATAAAAAAAAAATCATAAGAGAAGTTTCAACAGACGCACCATATTTACAATTCCCATTAAATTACACATAAATAAATATATACATAAATGAACACTGATTCCCTTATATAACCGCGAATCGTGTTGAAATTTCATATTAAAAACAAAAAGTTCAAGTTGGGGGGAGAAAGAGCAGATGATCTGTGGAGCTTCTTGTTTTTTTTTTTTGTTTGTTTGTTTTTTTTGTCCAAGTTTATTATTCACAATACTGATAAGAATTCATCCTCTTTTAGCTTTGCTTGTGTCACAATCGGAAATATTTATAGAGAGAGAGGGAGTTTCAGTCCATTCGGTGCAGCTGATAAAGAAAAAACAACGTGGAGGTGAAGATGGGGGAGTAAAAAGTCTTCTGGGTGAGGCAGTGCACCTTTCCCTCACCCTGCTCCTCTGCAGCTTCTTTTTTTTTTATGTTTCCGCTCGAATCCAAAGTAATATTTATAAGGTATTTATAATATTTATAGTAGGAGAGGTTGGGGGAGGAGAAGAGGGGCGCTGAAAAAACGTGGCCCTGCAGGTGAAAGGGGGTGATGACGCAGGGGGAGAAGGGGGGAGTCATCACTTTCTGTGCTTCTCGTCTTTGTCTCCGCCTTTACTGCCGCTGTCTGAGTGACTGTTGTTGTTGAGGTACATTTTGTCCATGGCCTTGATGGCCTCCGTCAGATAGTTCTGGAGGGCCGTGACGGCCGCGCACAGCGCCGGGGTCCCGAAGCCGTGCGAGATGAGGCTGAAGTGGGTCAAACAGCTTTGGATGCCCGGTTCCAGGATGGGCTGCGGCCGCGAGTTCCCCAAGGGCGAGCGGTCCTGGGACAGCAGGTCCGTGAACTCTTTGCACACTTGCCTAAAAGTAATTAAATAAATAAATACAATTAATTTAGAATAAATAAATAAATAAAAGAAAAGGCGTTTGTGTGGGTTTAAAGTCTGCAGCATCCCTCCACAAATAAACATTTTTTTTATTTGCGTCTTTTTTTTTTAAATAAAATAAAACAAATCATTAAACAAAAAAAATTTTAATCAATCCAAATGCACAAAAAAAAAAAAGATTAAATGTCCATTTTAGTCTCTTCACAACAGAAAATAAATGCCTGCACAGATTCTTCTGCAATTTAATTTAATTAAAACACTGTTAATTTCAATTTAATGCATCCTTATGCCGTTTTATTTTATTTAATCTCATTTTGCCACGTGTATTATGTAATTTCCCCTTTATTCCCCTTCGCGCTGCTGCTCGGCGTATTGTTTTTAGTGCTTAGTGTATTTTGAGTTAATGTTTTTCTCAGTTCATATCTTGGATCTTATTATTGTTTTTCTTTTGCATTTTATTGTTGGATGTAACTGGGACCATGTACATAATTTTGTTCCACCACATGTACCACATGTGATGTGTATGACAAATAAAGAACCGTCTGTGAACCATGTATAAGAGCTGTGATGCTTTTATGGCTGCCAGCTTCTTCATTATATCATCATCAGTATTAAAGACTCTCTGCCTTGTGGAGATTTAATGCACAATAATGGCTGCATGTATGGGGGTAAATAAGGCCAATAATCACAAACTACAGAATTTATTTGGATGCAAAATATAAATGTATGTATTTACTTTTAGCAGCTTCCTAAACTGTGTCAAAGTTTGTTGCTTGTGTGCATGAACACACACGTCCACACTGGCACATGCTGACGTGTGTTTTTGGTGCGACACATGCACATAGACGCCATATTAACACTCACTTCGTGGCCAGTAGCATGTTTTTTCTTTGGACTTGTTCGTTTGGGTCGGAATGCTGACGGTTTACATATTCAGCTACTGCCTTGGCTGGAAACTCGGTCTCGCATACATAACCAAAATCCCTGGCAAGATGCACGGCTTCGCCTGGGAGACACAGGGAAAGGAGGAGGGAGGAAGAAGAAAAAAAAAACAATAAGGTTGAATGTGGTTTCTTATTAAATGCGCTCACATCAAATACTGAGAAGTTCACACTCCCTGCTTGGATGGGCACGTGATTAATGCGAAGCGAGCAGAGCAGTCCGCTCTGTTTATGCGCTCAGACAGCGGGGTTATGGCACCTGTGCGTTCCCAACAACACTCATGATGATGATAAGAGCAATAATGACCCAGAAATGATAATAAACCGTGCGTGGGGGCTGTCATGTCTTTACTTCCTGCTGTGAGAAGTGGATCTGACAAACAGACTTTGAAGGTACTCAGTGCAAAGTCACTAAGACCAGTAAAATAAATAAATAAAAAAGAAGAACTACTGGTAAATGTTTTTTCTATCCATACCAACTTTCGCCTATAAAAACAGCCAAAGTGACAGAAAACGGGCCAAATTAAGCAGCTATGTTTGTTTACCTGCAGCCTGATGCAGGTCACGTGACTCAAGCTGTAAACATTTTGTTTACATCGACTGCATTTCACAATTGCATATCAATAACTGCCGGAAAACACTCTATAGTTGAGGATAACATTATTTATAATTAATTTAATATTTTGCAGAGAGCAGCTGATCATTAATGCAGGAGGAAGTGTTTTTTTTTTATGACAGGATCTCAGGTTTTGTCATGTGGGGGCCTCTCTTTCCTTTCTTCAAGCCTTTAGATTTAATTTCCTGAAGCAGTTGTTTTTGTTTTTTCTCCGTAGTGCGGGGCAGGAAGCCCCTCTCTGCGTGATCCGGAAGTGCGCATGCGCCAATTAGCATCCATATTCTCGTCAACTGCTTTCCATAAAACAGAGCGGACCAGAACGCTTAAGAAAAGGTGGCATGCCTTCGTCTGCACCCTCATGCGCATGCACCGCCTCCCCACGCGCCCCCTCGTTGCCCACAATCAAACGTTTCTCAACAAAACAGGAGCCGAAATTCCACAAAGAAGAAAGGAGGAAAAAAAAAAAAAAAAAACAGCGAATGTTGCGTTTGGACCAACATGGTCTGCATTAATGATTAACAAGGACCAATGAAGCAGCGCGCGCGGGCTTTCACCTTTGGAAACCAGCAGCACACCAAAATACCACCGCACTGAATAATAAGGCTCAGCTCTGCGAGCCGAATGGATTTATCCAGTCGCGCAAAAAGGCATTTCCTCTGTTCACAATAATTGCCTAATTTATTCTTTAATAGGCCCAAAACGTACGGCTCCCTATAGGTCAGCGCGTGCAACCCTATTTGCATGCAATACAAACCTTCAGTGAAAAACCAAACAGCATGCAGGAACGAATTAAACCACTATTTTCTTAAAAAAAATACAATAAAAAAATGAACAGCCTGCTGCAGCCAGACTGTATTAATCTTTGAAGCAATGCAGGCTTGATAAATCAATCGAGTCCTCGTCCACGAGGTGAACGAGCGCGGCGGGAGCCAATAAACAAGCAGCGCCCAGTAATTAACCGGACTTCAACACAGATTCATCCGCCGGAAAAACTAGGCCAGCCGTGGAACCTGCAAGTGTCCTCCTGCACGCGGAGGCCAAAACGCTGCAAAGCCACTGGAATCACCAGCACCACTCTCCCCCCCTTCCTACACACACACACACGCCCGCGCGCGCGCACACATCCTTCATGCTTTATTACTTGCGAGCCAAAGTCGGTCCACATTACACGGATGAGCGCATATGCTGATTTCCAACACAGAGAAAAAGTGAGGGGAAGAATATATTTTTTTTTAAGTATAGGAGGAGCCAATTAATAAATAAATAAAAATGAGTGCACTGGACTTACCTTCGACTAGTGACGTCAGCAAGGTGACGTTGGCTGCCTTGCGTCTGCCCGCAGGTAGATTCAAACCGATTTTATCCAATTTCTCCCTCAAGGATCTGCCTCCGTTCTTAGACTTGGCCCTGCAACAACAACAAAGCATGAAATTCAATGATGCTTTTATGGTGGTGGTGGTGGGACAAAAAGACTTTTTTGTGCATATTATTTTCAACCAAGAAAAAGGGACATTATGGTTAAAAGGTGTTGCAAACTACGGAGTCAACATTTTTTTTAAAAGGGTTTTCTGAACCAAATCAAGTGCACGTTTATTGATGAGCAACTCTGAAATGCAGGTCTGCGCTCGGTGTAAACAAACCATCAGGAACAAACTTAGCGCTCATTTAAAGCGTATACAAACAACATTGTTTAGGTTTATTTTTATTTATTTTTTTATCTACACAGTCCCTTCGAGTTTGTGTAAGTTAACAAATTCATGTGGTTCTCCACACTTTTTTTTCCCTCTTCTATTTAAGATCACATGAGGAAACACAACTTTTGCACACTTTGCTTCGTTCTTTGAGGTTTGTCTGTATTTGAATAACCGTCACGCCTGAAGGTGCTCTTATAAAATAATCTGTCGGGAAGGAAGAGGCCACGTAAAAATGTTCATTAATCGCAAACTACGAAACTCAAGCGAAATCCTGGACTAATCTTGGTGCACAAAGATTTCCAGGTATATTAAAACGAGCATTTCTGTATTATGGGTACGCATCGAATGTAAACAGAGCACTTTACTAATCTAAACATATAAAACATGAAAATTGCCCAACTTCTCCTTCCATTAGGCTCTTTCATCTCATGTTCAGTCTCTTTAAATTCTGAATTAAATATTTTATTTTAATACATATTGTTAGTTTGTACCTTTAATTGAACGTTTTATATTTAGGCTGCAAGTCTTTGTTCTTATCTCTGATCCAAATAAATCACAGCAAAAGGAGCTCAGTCCTTCTGAATAAATGGAAGTCCCACTCATTACAGTCCACTGGAGACCCATGTTTTCGTGTGGAATGCCTTCACTGGGCCTACAGAACCGAGCTAGGCCTACTTCATTTGAAAAAAAAAGGGGGGGGGGGAGGCAGAGAGGGAAGTTAATATGGAATTTAACAGACCCCGCCTGCTTTAAATGCACGAGCTAGGTGTCATGGTTGGTCGATTTTAATTATTCTTGGTACAGAGGAGGGAAAAGAGAGAGGGACGCGCGCTCCCGGTGAGAACAAGACTGGAGGGAGGGAGCGCGCGCCCGCGCAGGTGAACGCTGTATTTATTTATTTGTTTATTTTTAGAGCACGCTCACCTCCTGAGCACCCCGCCCAGCAGAGACGCGTTCAGGCACTCGGGCGGCGACAGGCGTCTCTGCACCTCCGCCACCGTCACCTTGTACTTGGACGTGGAGCTGAGGAGGGACAGGCGACCCGGAACCGAGCAGAACACCTCGTTTGGGTTCACCACCCCCCCGAAGAGCCCGTCCTTGTTGACGGGGATGGCGGAGACGCTGTTGTTCTTGGATAAAGACACCGGACCTGCGGGGAGGGAGGAAGCAGTGAATTTCATGCGATGCAGAACCTTGAATGGGGGGGTGGGGGGGTTTAAAAGGACCAGTTTAGTTTGGCACTGCAGATGTGTCGGTTTCAAAACGTCACCAAAACTATAACAGGAAGGAGAAACAATAATGTGAGCCCTACAGCAACAAAAATCATAATTAATAATTCAGCACAAGCACGAGGCCTGATTATTCTGCGCACATTGCGCAACGAGCTGCGCATCTTTATGCCCCGCTGCGCCACCCCGCACTGGAGAGAGGATAAATTAAATAATAACAAAATAAATTTAAAAAAAAAAAATCCCTATTTTCACTGTATCCTGCAAAAAAACACGTCTGCCCGCGCGTGATGTCACACCCGGGGCTCGGTGCAGGCTTCTGCGTCGTTTGAGCAGTAACCGGAGACAAAAGGGGGGGTTGGCGTGGGGTGGGGGACCGTGCGCCTTTTTGGATAGATCACTTGTGACATTAATGGCTCAGGGGAGCCTAATAGAGACAATAGGAGCTAAACGAACTCTTGAGATTACTAATATAAGAAGGCAATTATCATGCTGATGCGCGGATAGGCCGACTCAAATAAAAAAAAACTATTTAATAATAAATAAATAAAACAAGGCTAAAAAAAGAAAAGGGGAACAAAGAAAGCTCGATATGTTAAGCCTAATCCGACCTGACAATAAAAGACCTTGTGTTGCATCATCAACAATGTCCTTAAATAATCAAATGAATTGCAAAAAGCACCGTTCCTCTCCAAATGGCATGTTATCACCCAGCTTCCATTTTCCATTTGCTGCGTGACTGCAGCTAAAGTGCCAGGGGTCGTCTCTGCCTCTGCAGCCGGCATCTTTGACCATCAATAGCAGGGGTCCACAAAGCCCACCAGCTCCACTCATCTCCCCGCTGCGCGCGAACGCTGACAGTAAATTCCATCAGCGAGGAGGAAAAAAAAAAATAAAAAAGCTGCAGCCAGTTTGATGCACTTGGAAAGCATGTAATGAAAAATAGGCTAGTTGCGTATTAGGATCAGTCAGGCATTGCACCGAGTTCTCTGGAGCAGAATGAGTGTGTGCATGTGTGTGTGTGTGTGTAGTTTGAAAGAAAGAAAAAATGCATATCTCAGAGGAAATTGCTTACCTTTTTTAATTACAGTCTGGTCGGGAATGTGGATTCCTTGATCCTCAACAGGCTGTGGCACAATTGCATAAAAAAAAAAAAAAAGGGTGGGAAAAAAATTAGGGGGTACAGTTTTAGCAAGCAAAGCACAGAAATGTCACTTTGGAGTTCGTGAACGCATCTCAGGACGCAAAAAGCCAGGCTCGTGCAGGCCCGACATGGTTCTGTTGGGCTCCACAGATCCAAGCAGCAACGAAGACAGACTTAAATAAACCCGGCACCACAATCCTGACCCAATTCCTCTGTCACAAGGAAGCTCCAATCTGGACTGAGCAGTAATTACGGCGGCGCAGCCTATTAGAGGCCCGTGAACTAATTAGAGGAATTATTGGTGTTTTGTTTTCTGATTAAAAACCCGCAAAGAATCATGTGAATCAGCGCGGGGCTTTATTGACAATCCAGGAGCTCATTCATCACGCATCTTTTAGCTCCAAACTCAATACAGCAAACTCAATTCTCTCGTTAGCGCGCGCAACGTGTCAGTGCGCGGGGAGCTTTTGCCTGACGAATAAATCTAATAAAACACCTATGATGGAAAAAAAAATTGAATTAATCCTTTAAATATGTCAAAAGAAAATCTAAATAAAATATTTGTTTAAATACATTTAAATGATGTTTTTTCCTCTTGTTGAAGATTAAATATTTTTGTTATTTAAATGATTCCTATAGGGTTTATTGCATTTTTATAAAGTATAAATTAAAATGAATTGATGTGCTTGAGTTTGTAGAAATATTTAAAAATAGCAACATGATTTATCAAGATAAAAAAATTAAAAAAAGTCACATTATTTAGTCATTTAAAGAGATTTTTGTGGATTAAAGAGCAAGTGGGAAGGTTTGAAGCCGCGCAGCTGTCTCACCTGAACGTCTTCTAAAGAGTGAGGTATTCCATGGATGGAGATAGAGTCCGACAGTCCCGTGTCCAGGCCGTGTCCGGACGGGAGCAGAACCTCCCTGCGGTACTCCCTGCACAGCTGGTGGGGCAGCGTGCGGTGCTGGTGCAGCAGGCCGCCCTCCTGGGCCTGCCTCTGGCCGGGCCAGCCCGGGTGCTGCGACTGCTGCTGGGCGTGCAGGGAGTTCAGGGAGTACGGGTCGTTCACGTGCGAGTACGGGTCCTGAGACTGCGGGTAGATGGGCTGGTAGGGAGGGGGGAAGTAGGGCGGCTGGAAGTCCGAGTTGGGCGTGTGGGAGAGCGGCGGCGCGCTCGTGTAGGGACTCTGGCCCACGCCGCCCAGCTGAGGTAGCCTGGCTGTCCCGTTGCTGGTCCCGTCGTGACGGTCCTGCCAGGAAAGGAGGGAAAAGGTGTGTTTTTAAAATCCTACTTCATTTATCTGCGGGGGGAGAGTCAGGCCTCGAGAATAAAAACGTGTGATATTAGTGATTGTTTAAAAGCAACAAAATGAAGCATTTGAAAATCGCTGCGTAAAATAAATTAACCAAAAAAAAAAAAAAAAAATCTAAATTCCGCAAATTTATAATTAAGCTTTTGTCTTTAGATTTTTTTTGTTAACAGTTCCATGCACCATCCAAACAAACGGGACTACAAATAATAAATTAATAATAATAAATAAAAATAAATAAAAAAAAGCTCCACCAGTAACTTACCATGGCGGAAAAACTGTGCACTAACATCTTTGAAATGTAATGTCGGCGCCTCAATGAAATGAAACAAAAATCACTTGGAGAACGCAGCTAGTGCAGGATGAAGAAGAGGGGGCGAGCAGAGAAAGAAAATAATAACAATAAAGGCCCCCCCAGACAAAAAAAAAAGACTTGTGTCCTGCAGGGAGTCGGTGGCCCTCAGTGCGCCTCACGATAATCCATCAGAACCGAGCTGTAAGATCCGAGCTGCTGCTGCAGGTCTCCCGCTTCTCTCACAGCCTCCCCAGGCTCGAGCTCATGTTCTTCCCCCTCTAACAGAGCGCGCTCATGGCTGCTGGATCACAGAGGTAGCTCGAGAATGAGGAGCAGCAGAAGAAGGAGGAGTGGAGGAGACGAGGCGCGCGAAGCGGAGGACGCAACTCGAGGCAGGAGTCTGTGCTTAAATGACGTCCATTGAAAGGAGGAATGGGTATATCTAATCCGAGGTGGAGGTGGAGGGGGGAGCGAGAGAGTGTTCGCGGAGAGGGAGTGGAGACAAAAAGAGGGACATTCACTCGGGTCTGACGAATCAGAGGCGGGGGGGAGAGGGAGGGAGGGGGGGGGCGTTTTAAAAGAGTCCCAGGGCCAAAGCGCAAAGAAAGAATAGAAATGAAGGGAGGAGGACCGCAGACAGAAGGAGGAGAAGGAGGAACCAGGAGAAGGGATGCTGAGCACCTCTGAGTCTGAGGAGGGTGACGCTCCGACCGGCGCCGTTCCACCGTGCGTCCCTTTGTCTTCCACCTCCTCCGTGGCTCTTTCCCTCATTCCAACAGATTCACCCCGGCTTACATTCAATTTGAACACCCCCCCCCCCCCCGGAAGGATGAGGGAACAATAAAAAATAATAATAATAAAAGCCAAGCTGGCAGCAGGGCCGCGGGATCCGGCGCTCCAAAGCAACTTTACGCGCGGCTCCTCTTCCTGCCGCGTTTTTTTTTTCTAGAATTACGAAACACTCTTCAATTCAGGATTGTATTTTTTTTTCTCCACTAGTACCAGCGCGGGAAATAATAAAATAAAATAAAAAATAATGAAGAACAACAGAAACGAGGAGGCGCCGGGATCTGGGTCTTCTTTTCTCCCGGTCGGTCTGCGCGCGCTCAGGCGGGCGGCACGCGAAAACACGTCCTACTGGCTCCTCCACTCCTAAAACAAGTAACCCACGTTCCTGCCAAACTTTCTGTGTCCAAAACAACACTCTGTACGTTCCACGAGCGCGCGCACGGCTGTTCACAAGCAACGAATATAGACAAACAAATCGTAAAAAAAAAAAAAGTTACAAAATAAATGAAGCGAACAACTGTTTGGGCCTAAATGTTATTTTTTATTTTTATTAACTGCATGGAGTTTGGCTATTTAATTTTTGGATTTATTTTATATTTTAATGAGAAATTAAAAATAATAACTGTATTTTTAGGCTGCCTTGTTAAAAACATATAAATATATCTAACATTTTATAATAGATCCATTTAAATTAGTTGAATTTTATAAAAATAATAATAATAAAAAAAATGTGATATATCTGGGTGAAAAAAACAAACAAATAAAACACAGCTTTATAAACTAAATAAATAATTTTGTCACAGCTAAAAATCACTTTAAATAAAGAGTCTTACCTCGCAGTCTTCATATTTAATGTTATCTGTTAATTTCCAAAGCATTCTCATGGGTTGCTCAGGTACCTTTTTTGAGTACAAAAAAAAAAAATCGCCTTTTCACAGTTTTTATCAGGAGGAGGAGAGAAAAAAAGAAAAGAAAAAAAGAAAAGAAAAAAAGAAAAGAGAGAAAAAGCTCGTTTTTTTTATTTTATTTTATTGAAGCTGTGGTTTGCGCTCTGAGGTCTCCCTCTAATGGTGGAAGTGGAGGGCTGGAGCAGCTCTGTAATAACTCTGGCACAGGGCCTCATTAGCATATCAACAGCCGGATGATCCCCCCCCCCCCCCCAATCTGCTCACACACACACGCACACACACACACACATGCAGCAATGGACAGCGCGCAGGTAAAAAAGAGAAACTGAAGACACATGTTGATCCTTTGGGTTCTGTGTGTGTGTGTGTGCGTGTGTGTGTGTGTGTGTGTGTGTGTGTGTGTGTTAAACAATTCATTTAAATCATAAAGTTATTTGTTGTGAGCCCAGATTGTGTTTGTTTTGTGTTTTTCAAATGTTGTCTCTGTCCCACTGAGAGGCTTTGCAGGCCCACCTGTAAAAAGGTGGCGGGCTTTCAGGAGCAGCGTGCGTGTGCGTGCGCGTGCGATAATTAACACAACAACGCGGCCTTGTTTCATTTGAATGAGCTGCAGGAGCCTGATGTGTCCTGAGCCTCCACCCCGGCAGGTCGGGGGGGTCAGCAGACAGGTCGCCAGCTCCTTTCTTCTTCTTCTTCTTCTTTTTAAGGCGTTGGCCTCTTTAGCTTTAAAAAGTGGATTACCATTTTTGGTGGCGTGCACGAGGCGCTTGTTATTAATGGATGTGAGGAGGTGAAACTCGAGCGCTTTGTTTCAGCTGAGATCAGAACGAAAACGAGTTTTCCACGAAGCGCTGACAGTTCGGGACAAACATGTTCACATGCAACCTCACACACGTGACGCTTTTACACTTTTAAAAGTGATATTTTACACACACACAAATAAAAAATAAATAAATGACGCGTTTGCAAACTTGCTCTGCTTTTGGCACAAATCACAGCTGTAAATGAATTCATGTTATCTGACACGTGCGTGATCTCGTTACGTTTTCCAAACGCGGACTTTGTGATCAAACTCAGAGTGGAAGCGTGTTTAGTTTGAACGAGACTCTTAAAAGGAAGATCCTCCCACAACCAAACACTTTCTGAGGCTTCTCTTCAGTAAACACATACCTGCCATTCCCCCATCTTCATGGACATTCTGTGTCCTCTTCAGCCTCCAGGACGTTTATTCCCAGCGGGTCCGACTCCTTCTGTCTCATTAAAGCCTCCGGTCCACAAAGTAAACTTACTTTTACACTGGATCGTCTCACCTGGTCTTAAAAAAAAAAAAAAAAAAAAAAAAACGACGTGCGGCTACACCTGGAGGCGCATGCGCACTAGAGCGGGCGTGGACAAAGACTCTGGATTTACCTGAGAAAAAGGAAAAAGTAACTTTATTCTAAATGCACAAATTCGCTTTTTTTTTTTTTAAAGCCAACATATTTAAATTGAACCTTTAATATGAAATATGTTTAATCGTTTAAAGTTGCTTATTTAGCTCAAAAAGTCGGAGTTAATGGTCATTTGTTTGCGTTTCTTTCTACTAATGAGGCTCTTAAATAATATAAAATGCTTTAAAATAATATTTGCAATAAAGGAGCTTATGTCTGTGATTTTCTTTTTTTTTAATATTCTCTACTTGAATCTTCGCAGCAAATAAAATAAGTAAAAAAAAAACAACTTGAAGGTTACTAGGAATCATTATTTATTTATCCATTGTTTATTTCTACATACTTACTGGAGCCCCCAGGCCATGAGCCAATGATCTCACACACACGTGCACACACACGCATTAAATTTAGTTTTCCATTTTCCACGCAGGACCGAGCCGCCATGTTGCTCCTAAATTCATCAAGAGGTTTAAAAACGTCCTGAGTTCTTACAGTTTCTGCACACGGAGCAAACTCTTTAAGGGAAAGCACTTTTTTCTTTACACTGTACCACTCAAAGTCCAGAGATTTCCGTGCCGTTAATATTTAAAACCAGATGTTTGACCCGCTTTTACCGCACACAACACCTGCAGCTGAATAGACCTGGACAAAGGAGGGGGTGGGAGTGGAGGGGTCTACATGGTTCTGAGTGGGTCCAGACTGAACAGGGCCTGACGTCTCTGCAGCATCAGGCCTCCGGCTATACAGAAAAACTATATAACTTATTATTATTATTATTATTATTATTATTATTACGGATAGATGGATGGATGGATGGAGTCCTTATTTGGTGGTTTAGTTCATGTTTAGTCCAGTTTGGAGACGAACAAATGAGAGAACTTTTTGTGGTCAGAAACATGGTTTAAAGTTCTTGCATTGTGTTTCCGGCTTTGTGCGCGCCACAGCTGGCTCGTGCTGACCAGTATGTCCAGTCAGCAGCTCCAGTCTTCTAGAAGTGTTTTTTTTTTTAAATCCAGGTGAAAAGCTGCTGTCTGATGACTTTAAATTGTCCTTTGTCGCCCCCTAGTGTTCATAAAATATATGACGTAATTATTTTGGTAATTGAAACCGAATGAGAAGCGTTTGATCAGTAAAACTGACAACTTTTGTCTTTTTAATTCAGTTTTATTTATTTATTTTATTTATTTTATTATCAGAGGAGCGTATAAAAGACTCATGTTTTTTGGCTAAAATTCACGCTCTTAATCCACTTTCAACTCCTAACTTCCAAACATGTCAAAAATAAATCTGCACATCTATTCAGTACAATACTGAGCTTGCTTATTTGTGCCTTCATTGCCATTCAACGTGATCGATTTAAAATCCATAAACTGTTTGGGAACTCTATAAGTTCAATTTTATTTCACCAGCTCCGCGAAAACGCAGATGACTGATCCTCTGGCGCCCTCTCCTGGTCATAAAATGCAAAACTTTTACTGGTAAAAAAGAAAAAAAAAAACATCATCATGTCTGAATAAGATATTTTAGCAAAATAGATATAGTTCGTTTAATGCAACTGTTATGTATTTGGTTAGAAAAGACAATTAAGTGTTTAAATTCTTTCAAAATCTATTCAAACCAGCTAAATGTGCTACAAAAAGTTTGCAAATAGCCCATGTATGAAGTCTACTGTGCTTAGAGTCTGATTAAAGTGCTCAAATTCAACTACAAGCTGTTTCTATACCCGTGAGTTGTTTGTTTTATTGCAGGAAAGCCTCTGTATGACCACTACAGCTAATGTTCGGCGCTTTCGACTGTAGCCTACATTTCCCATCAGCCCCTTCGCTAGCTGAAACAAACGGTGCACCCTTAATTTGTGCTCGGAGGAGAACAGGTTGTTTTTGTTGTTAGCAGAGGACGAGATGAAGGTAACATGTCGCATTCTTAAGCCTTTTTAAGCTTCTCTCTTCTGCCATTTTAAAGTAACCGACTTTCAGAACGTCACTGCATTTTTATTTGTTAGTTAATTCTGATTTTTTTTGTAATTTATTACGTGTGTGTTTCGTAGCTGCGATTCAGTTAAAGCCACGGCTCCTTATCTTTTAAGCCAAACACACGCTCGTCCTTCTGTGCACGGATAACGCAACGTTTCTTAAAAGTGGCCGCGATGTTTCCACATGTTTTGTTAGTTCCGTTAATTTTCTCTAACAGTTCTGCGCAGGCGTCACGTGGTCTTTTAAATGGCTTTATTTCTGTGAGTTAGCTGCTTTTGTAGATTCAAGCTAGTAATTCATATTTGCAGGTGGTGCGTTCACTGACAGGCTGTGTCTCGTAGGTGTCCAACATGTCCGTGGACTGGGTGGGATTTGGATATGCCACTCTTATCGCATCCGGAGGGGTCGTTGGTTACGTGAAAGCAGGTACGAAACGTCTTGAAAGAGTCAGTTCAGCCCCATAAGAATAATTTAGCAGAAAGTCTCTTAATTATGCCTCTTTTTTTATATTAGTCCTGCATCAAAATCTGTTTTTACTAATGATTTTTTTCATGCAAAAAGTTAAATTTAAAATTCATTAACCCTCACTGTTGTGCTTTTCCTAATCTCACTTTTAATTTACTTTTTTTTTTTACATGTTTTTTACACACTGATAAGTGTTTAACTTGTTCAAAATACTGTTTTTTTTAATAGAGTTATGTATATTTTATTTTTTTATACAGAAAAATTGTTTATCCAAACATGCTGGTTATATATATTTCTCTCTCTGTTGTCGTATGGTTTTAAAATTAATCTCATTTGGCGTTTTACTTGCACATATACCAGTAACAGTTTAATGCAAAGCAGCGGTACGGCTGTTAGATTAAGATTGTCGTTGCAAAGAGATAAAGAAGACGTGAAGCTTGTCGATTTGTAACCGTTTAAATCGAGTAGAATATTCCAGGGACGAGGCAGATCCAGGTGGATTCTGTTTAATCTCAGATTGTCAAAGATCGATATAGTTCTGTTACAGCTACTTACATCTCAGAGAGCCTACAAGTATCTTTTTCAGTAAATCTTATTTTACTTCAAAGAGATTTATGTAAATAAAATATACAACTGCCCTCCGGAGCAACGTTTTACACGAACAGCATTGTTTGATGAAGTTGTGTATTTGATCGTATTTGTCCGAGCCTAACGAATAACCACAACTTTCGTGCTTATATTTGTCATCATTTCGAGTTACTGTCAACAAAAATAAAACCAATTTATCCCCTGCACAATTCATTTTGGTGTAAATATGATGACTTTTAGTTGTGCTGCTCAAAATGCTCAAGCAGTGTCGTAAAAATTATAGCGGTTGTTCTAATATTGTCCATGTTTTTCTGTCTTCGTTGTTTGGTGTTGACCTCATTTGTGTTTTTCTCGCCGTCACACTCAGGCAGCGTTCCCTCACTGGCTGCTGGGCTTCTCTTTGGAGGGCTTGCTGGTTTTGGCGCCTACCAGATTTCCAATGACCCCAAGAATGTGTGGGTGTCACTAGGTTGGTAAAATGTTTTTAATTTACACTGTAATTAAAGATGGCGTCGGAAAATGAGGAAAACTTTTTCTGCCGAGCTTTAGTTGACTTGACGCCTTGCAACCCAGATTTATCGTCTTTAGTACTGTAGCCTTGGAGACAACTGTTAAAAACAATGATATTAACAAATTATGATTATTCCTCCCAAAGTTATAATAAATAAACCAAAGAATCTGGTGTTTAAAGCCTGCCACACAGTTTGTTTGAATAAATTTGTCTGCAAATGTCTCCAGAGTATTGGTAAAGAGTTTTTGGTAGTAATACATAATACAGCCTTGTCTATATCCAGTACTTACCCCATATTTAATGGTTACATACCAGGTGCTTACCTGGTATTTATCAAGTACTTACTGGGTACTTTAGGGTTACTTACTTACCTGGTACTTGCTTTGTATTTACCAGGTCCATACCAGGTACTTTCCAGGTATATTTCTGATATAAATCGGGGTATTTACTAAGTACATACAGAGTTCTTACCTGGTATTTATCAGGTACATACAGGGTATGTACCTAGTATTTACCATATACATAGTGTACCTGGTATATACAGACTACATACCTGTTTCTAACAGGGTACACAGATGGTACATACCTGGTACTTTCTGAGTATCTACTTGTTAGTTACTGGGTATGTAACTAGTATCTACCTGGTATTTGCCACATATTTATCTGATTGTTACTCTGCAATACTTACCTGGTATTTTACGGTTACATAACAGGTGCTTACCTGGTATTTACCAGGTACTTACCTGGTATTTTGGGGTCATTTACCTGGTACTTACCTTGTATTTACCAGATCCATACCAGGTACTTTCCATGTATGTTTCTGGTATAAACCTGGGTATGCAGATGGTACATACCTGGTACTTTCTGGGTATCTACTTGGTAATTACTGGGTATGGAACTAGTATCTACCTGGTATTTATCACATATTCACCTGATTGTTACTCGGCAATACTTACCCAGTACTTTATGGTTACATAACAGGTGCTTACCTGGTATTTGCCTCGCATTTATCAGATCCATATCAGGTATATTTCTGGTGTAATCCTGTGTATTTGCCTGGTAGTTATCAGGTACATACTAGTGATTTATCATATATGTACTGTACCTGGTGTACAGAGTACATACCTGGTTCTAACAGTGTATGCAGATGGTATATACCTGGTACTTTCTGCATATCTACTGGGTAGTTACTGTGTACGTAACTAGTACCTACCTCGTATTTACCTGTTTGTTACTCTGTATGGATGCAGAATTCAGCAGGTGCAAACCTGGTACTTTGTAGGTACAAAACTTATTTAGCGGGTACAAACAGGGTACGTACCTGCTTCTTATCCAGTACGTACTGTACGTGGTGTTTACCAGGTACATAGTCTTTTGATGCGACTCTGTATATATAAGGTTGAATTATGCATTTCTAGAGTTTCTTCTTAAGAAGTTAATTAATTTTTTAACTCTTCACTAACGTCCATGTTGGACATGTCAGGAACATCAGGAGCTCTTGCTGGACTCATGGGAAAGAGGTTCTACGCATCGAGGAAGTTCATGCCAGCTGGTCTGATGGCAGCAGCAAGGTTTGTTTCCTATCAAATCCATATTAAATAAACTTGATAAAGGATGTTTGGGTGTAATGCTAAATCAGCTTTTTAGTTCTTTATTTACATTAAATGGACTTTTGGGGGTTATAAAACAGAAATATAAAAGTATAATTAGAAAAAATCTTCTTTTCGTTCCAGTCTTCTGATGATGGGGAAACTTAGTGTGACACTGCTCCAGAAACCTGCAGAGTCCTCGTGAGGTGGACGTGCTGGAAAACTAAACAACTGAACACGTTTACGAAGGATTTCTTGTTTTCGAGCTGCGTCAACATTTCTCATGCACTGCTGTCTTGTTCCAAAGAGATCGCAGTTCGATGAGAACACGTACTGTTTGTACCTCGACAGTCCTGTCATTTTTAAATAAACACACTTTGAACTTTTGTGTATTTGTACAAAATTATTACAAAATCTTCCATTTTTATTGTATAATACAAAGACCGCTGTAGTTTTTTTTTACAATGCAAGGACAGTCGGTCAAAACGGATGTCACCTAAAACAAACATTTTGTCGTGAGAAGTAAAACAATGCTTTATGAAAAAAAAGAATAATAAAAGCAAATCACTTTGCTACATATAAATTCAACTTGAACAATGCAAGCACTATAGGGGAATTGGACCATACGTTGGGATAATGTTGGCAAAACAAACGCAACTATGGAAAACATCTGTTTACCAAATATTAATGCAATAAATAAACATTTTCTTTAGCGAAATGGCGAAACTGCTCAGTATTTCTTGAGTAAAAGACGTGTTCATCGTATAGAAAGTTCTGTTTACTCGTTCATCGGTTTCCACCGTACTTGGATGTCCAGTCCACCCTGCCGTGCACCGGCTGCACAGCGGGCGCTCTGCTCAGGAGGTTCCCGGAGGTTTTCCCCAACGCCGAATAACTGCTCTCCTTCACTTGGGTCCTGTTCGTCTGCCTTCTCCAGCCCTCGTAGTCTGAAACGAGAGAAAATATTAGTGCGTCCTGTAAAAATACAAACGATGGACTGTCGAGCAAGTGCTTGAAGCAGACGTGGTTGGCCTTCGTTGTGAGTAGAAGCTGTTTTGGTTAAGACTTAGAGTATGTGTCGAGGATGCTCAGCTATTACCGCGCCAACATTTTAGCTCTTATCTAAAATTCACTGACGTCTTGTGCTGGCTCGTGTGGATGAACTGGTGGCCCGTCTTAAATAGGGTTCACCTCACGTTAATGGGTTGTAAAAGTACTCGTAGTACTTTCTGAGAGCTTCACTCAAACTCTCCCAGTCGTTCATGAGCTGGTTTAAGATGCGTAGCACTTAATGTGTTGGGACGAACTCTTAGCCACTACCACACCAAACTTTAGCTCGACATCTATAAAACGGAGTTACACCCATGTTTGTGTTTGCTAATGTCGATTAGCTGAGGTGGACACCTTCAACTGGTGCGACTCGGTTTTAAATGGACATTACTTTCTGCGATCTGTTCACTGACTCGTGAGATACTTTGCTAATAATTAAGACACCTGCAAAAACATTATAGCTGCCTTGTCTTCTGATCTTAAAGTACCTTCGTTAGTTTCACTCAGTGTTGAGCTGGAAATGGGCTTGAGTTTTGTGGCTTTTGTCTCGACTTTTTTATTATCAGGAGAAGAGGAGGAGGAGGAAGGTGCAACTGAAAAGGAAATAAAAGTTGGAATTTACGAGTTTTGACAGATATCGTCTAAAATTACGAGATCGGTGAAGAAAACAGAACAGCTTGAGCAAATAGAACAGTTCAGCTTATGAGGAGCAGCAAATACGTGGAAAGTTTTCTCTCAGAGCTAATACTTAAAAAAACCAATGAATATAAAAACAGTCCTTACTTGTGTGTTGGCCTGACAAGGGGGCCAGGTGTATTCTCTGTCCCACCGTGCCAATCTCCTTCTTCTGGAAAGAAGGGATGTAACCACCGGAGAGGTTGTATTTGATGTTGACAAAGTTTCCTTTAAAATAAGAAAAACGAGTTGAGGTTAATAAAATCTCGACGAATTCGCATCATGCGAAACCGTGTGGAGCAAAAAGACCTGAAGAATTAAACTCGCGTGATGTGCAGGAGACACAAACATGAAATTATCGGCGTGATTCACGTTTTTTTAATGAAACGCCACAAAGATATAACGTGGAAATCACTAAAATGGTTGTCGGTGTTTTTTATTTCCTATATGAAGACGTGGTTGAAGTGCAGAAGCCTTGCTTTTCAGTTTGAGAACCTTTTCAGGTTAACTGTGTATTTGGGCATTTGTTGAATTTTAAAATCAGAATATCGAAAACCTGTTGCGTTAACCACCAAACCGATGGAATAACTTCACCGTAAGCTATTGAACGAACTACAGGTATGTTGTTTTTATCTTCAAACTGCTGTGGGAACAAAAGATCCCATCTTATTCAAATACCTTTGGACAGATCGATTTTCTCCAGCATTCTTTCTTTGACAACACTTTTCTCAGGTGTGCTACCCTCTGACTGCGAGGCGTTCTCGTCTAATCACACGGCCGAAAAGTGCAGTTGAAGCAGCAAGAGAAGATGGAAAACAGAGAAATAAGGGTGGGGGGGGATTAAACATCAGGACAGAAATGAAGAATATAAGATGGTGAAATTCATGAGGTGGAAGTGGGCATGTTGGTGTCCATTTAAGGACCTTTTTATCTTTCTATCCCATGAATACTTTATGAAAGGGAAAGAAAGAGACTGTCTGCCTAGAGATTTATAACCATCTCATGTCTCTAAAGCTGCTGATTGTTAAGCTCACATCACATTTTGTCCAAAAAGCCATAATTATTGCTCAAAGAACTAAAGTGGCCAGTCAACGTTCAAAAATATGAGTATTAGGTCACATAAAATGGGAGGCTTAGAATAAATGTCATTACTGTATTTTTTGCCGTACACATCGCACCGCCCTATAAGTCGCATCTGTCCAAAAATGTCTAATAAAGTGGAAAAATCCATAAATAAGTCGCTTCGCCGTATATGTCGCATCTGTTATGCGTCACCGCTGACCACCCGGAAATGTGGACCGGTGTTGTGCCAAGAATCGACTGGCTGCCAAATGGCGACCGCGGGAGCGTGAACGGGAGGACTTTAACAAGATTACCACTTAAAAACTTTTTTTTTTTTAAAAACACGCAGAAGTAGACGCGTGTAGGATGACTCGCTGTGCATTTCTTCAAAATTGAACAAGATAACCACCTAAAACAATTATTTGTTTGCTCGACATTATAGTAAAGGTGTGTCTCATTTTAACTTTTACTTAATAAATGCACTTCATTGGTCAAATTAGCTGCATTTCTATTGTCATTAATAGCCACTTTTACTTATTACATGGCACAACGGCATGCCATACTGCTCGAGTGCCATCTAGCGGCTGAAAATGGTAGTGTTCAAAAATTTCAGTCAGAATGAATGAAAACAGTCATATCTCAGACAAAAATTGGTTAAATAAATAACTAAGTAACAAATAATAATAAACTACATAAATAAGTGGCTTCAGCGAATAAGCCGCAAAAAAACGCAACTTATAGGTCAAAAAATACGGTAATTTATTTTTAATTTCTAGAAGAAACTGTCCAGATGACCTGATTGAAAAATGTTGGATTGTATACCTGGATTATTGAGCATGGACTTCGTTGGTAATTTATTTTATTCCTATAAAACAAAGGTTACTTATTTAATTTCTCTATTTTTAGTAATGATATTTGCACAAGTTGTGTTAAAGGATAGAAAAAGGTAAAAAGTTTGCGTCTGTGCTGCTTAAAAAAATCCTGCCCAAACATTTGAACTAATTGCAACTCGGTAAGCGGTTTGCATTTTTATTCTCTTCTGAAACCGCTCTGTCAGATAAACCATAGAAACTGCTGGAACACTTGTAGACTTTCACGAGCTTCTTAGTGGAATCAGGAAACTTTAGTTCTTTCCATTGCATAAGAAAAACATTTAAGACAGTGGTGTCCAGTCCTGGTCCTCAAGGACCACCATCCTGCAGGTTTTAGATGTTTCTAACAGAACTTGAAGAGCAGGGAAACAACTAAAACATGCAGGATGGTGGCCCTCGTGGACCAAAAATAGGCACCACTGATTAAAGACGTCAGACTTTAGCAGTCGTTACCTGCGTTGGCTCTGGTGACGGATAATTTTCCAATGGAAGCGAGCGGTTTGTTTACTGGGTTTGAGGAGTTCTCCCACAGTTCCCGCAGCGACATTCCCCCCAACTCCTTATCCCCAGAGGAAGCTTGACCCTTGCCAATCAACCCTTAAAGCAGCAAATACAATGTGAGTTAAAGCGGAGCTAACGCGTACAGAAATCAAAAGTATTTCCAGGGGAGTAACCCGGTGTGTGAAGCGGCATGTTTGTCTTACCAGGCAGGTAGCGTGACTGGCTGAGATAGTGCTGCCGCGCTGCAGATCCAGGGAGGTTGGGATCCATTTGTGCAACTTTAACATTGTTGGGTAGTTTGGTAACTGTGCTGAATGAATACAGAGGTTTTTGTTCCGTGGGCCTGAAAAAAATAAAATCCAAACAAATAAAACGTGTTGCGGGGCTAGAATCAAATTTTGTAGTTTTAATTTTAGCTCCAACCGCTCACAAAAACAGTACAACCGAGAAAAAAAACGATTATTTTCAGAAATGTTTTGCTATTTTAGTTTTGCTTTGTGAGCGTGCCCTCGTCGTGCCTTGCCTCTTTAATGAGGCGTAACTCCGGCGCCTGCTGTGAGACGATCTGCTGCGAATATTTAGACGCTCTGACGTTTAACACAGAGCTTAAAAGAAAACGATCCACGTGTAAACAACAACAATTTGAGAGAACATTTCCATTTGTAATTGGTAAATGGTCGACGGGGACCAAACGGTGAAATTTGTAAAAGCGTAACAAATAAACATTTGTAGCAAATAAACTTAAATAAGAGAGAAACGCTCTGACGAAGGAAAGAAGACGACAATATTTTTTACACTTTTGATTTTATTTGCACATAGAATTCACAGAGATTTGAGTTGATCGTTAAGATTGTATAACCAGGTATTGGGCTTCTGTTTTAAGTTCATTTTTAATTAAAGAAACTCAAGTTTATCTATTAATGCACTAAGACTTATGCACTTTTCTCTTGTGGCTTGTGAACAGGTTGAGTTTAGATTTGTGAATATTTACAGATTTGCACTGTTCGAGCGTTGTCGTTGTGTTAGAGAGAGTAAATGTCATGAATAAATTTGACATTAAACATAATCCAAGTTAAGTGTTACATCGTTTTCAATTTAAGCCATAGAATTAAAAAAACAATTAAAAAAATTAGCTTTTTGGATGGGAATGATTCCATAGGGCCCTACAATACAGTGGAAGTGCACTAAATTGATTTTTATTTATTTGTGTTTATATTATCTAGTAGCCTACATGTTAAGACTTTATCAGTTACTTAAGGAAAATGTTGACCAGGAAGGTATGAAAGAAAACTTCATCTTCATCTTTGTTCTTTAATCGTAATAATGCTATGCCTCCTAATTTAAGGAATATTAGTTTTAAATAATCATGAATATAATTGTTTCTGTAATTGCGCAGCCCTAACGTACAACACTGTCTTGAATTTAAGAGCTAATGTAAGCAAGTATTTATTGAATATGTTTAAATAAAGACGTCATAAATGTCGCAGCACTCACTGTGGGCAGTGCTCTTTAGGGCTCCCGTCATCTGCACTCCCCAGACTGGGCTTCTTGGAGTTGGAGGCAGCGGTTTCTGACTGGTCAGATTCCTCCCAGCTGTCTGACGTCTTGGCAACTGCCTGTCCCCAGCGACGGCGGCCGTTCTTCAGGAAGCCCATCCCGACACCCCCCACACTGTTTTCACTGCCCAGTGACGCCACCTTCTGCAGAACACCGTCGGTTTTAGGCTAACGAAGGTTCTAAATAATGTTTACCTGGCAGTGGAGACTTCCTTTCATTTTCTTTTTTAATTTCAACATTTTGAAACATTAATCTGTGATTTGATAAAGCCACTCACTGCATGGCTGGGACCTCCTGAGTTGCTGTCCACCTGAGGCAGGGGGATCTGCTGAAGAGGCTGATGCTCCTGATGGGTCCTTGAGGAGCATGTGGAAGCTTTGGACTCAGAGGAAGACTGAAGGGGTTCTGTCTTTGACCCAGATAGTTGCTTCTGAACCAACGGCCTGGTCTGGACCTTTTTGACTTCTTGGCTCTGAGGACGAGGCCCCAGGACTTGTCCTACCTGGAAGTAAGGGTAACGCAGGGCCTATCCATGGAGAAGAATGAAAACAAAATGCTTTCATTTTATGTCCGTACAAATTTGCCGGGTCTCACAGAACCATTTGCTTACCTGTATAGCTGTGGGTCTTTTTTTGGGGTCCCACTGCAGGAGGTCTTTCATCAGTGTAATAGCTTCCTTGCTGGCGTTTGGGATAAGGGTCTTCAGGTGGGTGGGCACACATTGGGGGAAACGAAAGTTCATAGCAGATGCTAGATAGTAACCCTCTGGCCAATCGGTCTGAAATTTAGAGACGGTAACATCTGATCACTGGTCAAACCAAATTTTTATAAAAAGAGATATTACTGATATGCAATATAACTATAAACCCCAAAACAAATAGAAATTAACCAATTTGTTACTTTTTAGAGCAGTCATTTAGGATGCAAGTACAAAGGAAATGTTTTTAGTGTAGCCTAAATATCCACCCATATATCCATCCATCCATCCATCCATCCATCCATCCATCCATCCATATCCCCACTGTGTCAATATCGATATATCCATCTATATCATCCATGTATCAATATAAATGTATCCATCCATCTGTATATCAATATTGATACATCCATCATCTATATCATCCATGTATCAATATCAATGTATCCATCCATCCACATATCAATATTGATGTATCCATCCATATATATCCATTTATGTATCAATATCCATCCATCATTCCATCCATATATATCCATTTATGTATTAATATCCATCTATCTATATATATATATATATATATATATATCAATATCGATATATCCATCCATCCATCCATCCATTTTCTTTACCCGCTTATTCCATTTTGGGTCACGGGGGTCGCTGGTGCCCATGTCCAGCAATCACTGTGTGAGGGGCGGGACACACCCTGGACGGGTCTCCAGTCCATCACAGGGCCACATAGAGACAAACGAGACAAACAACCATTCACTCTTTCACTCACACCTAAGGACAATTTTAGAGTTACCAATCAGCCTAACATGCATGTTTTTGGTCTGTGGGAGGAAACAGGTGAACCACAGTCTTTTAGTTGAATGTTTAAGCCTTTGGCCTTGACACCTTCACCTCACTAAATATTCTGCTGTGTGCAGAACATCCTTGACTGCTGTTACTTTTATATTCCCATCCAGTTCTAGAATTCTAGATATCTTTACATATTTTTTTAACATGGAGGAATAACAGAGTCCAGCTCCTCCACCTCGTTCCTCTCACCTTTTTCATTGTGCCCAGGACTTGGCAAATCTTAAAGATCTCGTCCACTTCACTATTTCCAGGAAAAAGAGGTCTGAGTGTGTAGAGTTCAGCCATGATGCAGCCGACAGCCCACAGGTCAATAGGAGAGCTGTAGGTAGACGACCTAAGCAGGACCTCAGGGGCTCGGTACCTAGATGAAGCAGAACAATATACGATTTAAGCATCTATTCTACATTTGCATTTCCCACTTTTTTCCCGTCTATCCTGTCTGTCACTCCACGACAGTGTCATGGTGTTCTGCAGAAATTGACACAAAACTGCAGATCAAACATCAGAGGCTCGAGTAAGACTTGACTGACTAAACAAGAGGCTGTAGAGGCAGCAAAAAGACACAACAAGACTACAAAAGACATGGAGGAGAACCAAACGAGGCATGAAGCACAAGGCCAGACTGCAGATGGGCTGGGGCTGATGAGGTGAGTGGAGACATTTGGCTTAATGACAACAGTGAACAGGTGTACGTGGGAGGGACAGAACCAGAGAGTGAAGTCAGACTACGGAAAAGTGCCGTATTTTTCACAGTATAAGTCACAGTTTGTGCATAAATTAGCATGCCTGCGACTTATACAGCAAAGCGACATATTTGTTTTTTCCCCCATATTTATAAACCAATTTTTGGCTGAGATCTAACAATTTCATTCATTCTGGCATGGAAAATATTGAACACTACCATTTTCAGCCACTAGAGGGCTCTCGACTAATATGGCAAGCCAAGTGTCTCGTTAATAGGTAAAAAGTGGTTAATAATGAGACATTTGGCTTGCCATACAGAGCCACCTTCGTCTCGCTCTGGAACTCCTGCAGAAAACGTCGAATCAGCTGCATTTCGCCGCGCCGCTCAGGCGAAATGCAGCTGATTTGTCCATTAAAGTGCATTTATTAAGCAAAAGTTAAACTGAGACACACCTTTGCTATAACGTCGAGCAATTAAATAATTGTTTTTAAGTGTTAATCTTGTTCAACTCTTGTTAGGGTTCTCCCGCGGCCACCATTTGGCAGCCAATCGATTTTTGGCACCGGCCCACATTTCCGGGTTGTCAACGGTGACGCATAATAGATGCGACTTATACGGCAAAGCGACGTATTTATGTTTTTTCCACTTTGTTAGACATATTTAGGCTGATGCGACTTATACGGCAGCAAGGACGGTGCTGACGATTGCTAGAAAACACAAAGAGGCACAATAAAAACTGAGCACAAAGAAAGTTGAAAATAGTTTAGGATAAAGGAGAAACTTTTTTTGATTGTCTCTGTTCTACATTTATAATATTGATGAGCACAAAGTAAAGAAAATCTTCTTACCATCTGGTTGATACGTAATCTGTGTAGGGAGGTTTGGAGCGGATCTCTCTGGCCAGTCCAAAATCTGCTATTTTGACCAGTTCTGGACCCATGCACAAAAGGTTCTCTGGCTTCATGTCGCGATGGAAGAAACCTAAAACATTAAAACATCATGTCCTCTCAGCAACATTATCTTGAAAAACATTTTAAATGACTGACATCAATGTTGCAGTTTGACTGAAAACTGTTCTGACAACATAAAAAAAAAAAGTCAGTTTATATTTTCTATGATTCTGCTGCATTTTACACATGAGCTAAATGATAGATGGAATAAAAATTACATTTTCAACAATGTGAGGGGCAAATAGGGCAATAAAGGAAGACCTATCATCCATAGATTTAAATTTTTTTGTGGGGTAGACACTTTTACTTCATAACAACCATACTTAAGATCACCCTCCTGCTGCCCTTGGGTTTAAAAAAGGCCTAAGTTTTAAAGCTGAGGCCTTGTGGATCATTTTGACCCAAGGGAAACTGGAAGGTTAAGTTTAATTTTCTGTTAAGGACATTATCGCAAAAGCATTGAAGTATAATTAATATTAAAAAGGTTATATTCAACATGTGTACTACATTTCACATTACTGTTGTATTTATTCAAGGACAAAGGCTTCTAATGCACTTCAGAGTAGCAAAATCTGGAATTTCAAAGAATAATAATTTTATAATATAAAAACTGACTATCCAGATTTCATTATTAAAAAAAAGATTTTGCTATCACGCAATGTTTGTAGATTTTTTAAAAAAAGCTATATGATAGATACAATAATAATTAAAAAAAATCTAAATATCAGAGAAATGGAAATTCAACGGGTGATTTGATGCAGAAAAACGTTATATTTGCACAATTGAGCTGATATTGAAAAAGAGCTCTAATTCTTTGAAGAAACAAAAATATATATTGTAGGTAAGATCTCTAACATATCTAAGACACAAGTAGCTACACAGTCATATTTGCAATGCTACGCAGGGGTCACAATGACAGGATTATTTATTAATATCCAAACTAAGAAGCTAAAGGATATTGCATTTTTGGAAAAAGATAAAAAAAAAATGCAAAATAGAGCCTCTTACCATGCTTATGTACAAAAGCCAACCCAGACAGCACTTGAAACATGATGTTCCTAATTTCATTCTCTGTGAACATCTTATTCTCTCTAACAGCAAACCAAGGAATTAAAACAAGGAAAGATAAAAGAGAAATTAAAGATTTAAGTTGGAAAAAAGAAGGTAGTGCATGCATTTTGGATGAGATGATGCATATAATGAACATGTTTGCATTTAAACAATCTGCATTTAGCCAAGCAGTTTTTCTTTTGTAAAGCTTCTGATGAAACGTCTAAATAAAAGCATTTAAAATAAATGTTTTACTTGTAAAGATACAGGCATCCACACATCCAGTTATAACAGAAAAAAAGAGCAGAAGAGTGTTTTATCAAAGCGTGCATGGAGGGTTCGCATGCTACAAGACTCTGATAATTCAACATAAACAAATGTTTAAAGTTCTTAAATGCAATAAAATGTTCCGCAGCTCCACTGAGGTCTTAAATAAATAAAATGTTTAGCCGTTTGTGTGAATCTTGCAGGATGGAAACCCTCGCATAGATCTGGAAGCGTGACTGCAACACGGTGCACCTACCATGTTTGTGAATAAACGACAGGCCTTGCAAAATCTGAAAGCTTATGTTTCTTATCACTGACTCGGGAATCAATTTTTTTCTGTGAATATAAAAACCAATATATAATTCTTAAGAGCATTCTAACAGAGTGATAAGGACAAAGACAGGATGCTCGTACGTTTCCTTATCTGGACGGTTTTAACACACGGGCAGCGCGAACGCTCGTCTACGTTTCGCTCTCAACAGAGATAAACATGTTTGGGAGTTTCCAAACCAGCGAAAGCATCAAGATCTCCTCGGAGACCGTAGGTCTGGTAGCAGCTGGTTTCTAAATGCAACGGGCGGTGGAAACTCCTGGAAATACTGAGCATGCTACTGGAAACCACTCTATCGGGTCATTTAAAACACGTGACAAACACTTGACAGCACGAACACATGTCTAGATTTGAATTTAGCACACGAGCGTTCAGATATGAGAGCACCGCTAAACGGTTTTGTTTGTCTCTCTCCTCACCTGTCCTTCATCAGCTGGTACAAGTTCTCTTTCATGTATTCGAAAACAAAGTAGAGGTGATCGTTCTCCCTGATAACCTCCTTCAGCTTCACCACATTTGCATGGTTTAACTTCTTGAGTGACTGCAGGGAAAGATGACGTGAAAAACGTGTCACAACGAAGATTCATTTACTGCCAGTTTTAGAGAGAGACGTTTCAAAATGGTTTGAATGGTTAAGTTTCCATATACGGGGTCTTCAGATGGTTAATCTTGGTCATCTATACCTCCTGAAAGCTGTTAAGCGCCACTGTAGAAGATGCAAATCACCGTATTTTCATTTAATTGCTTTCACTGATGCTGAATACTGTGGGAACAATAATAACACCATCCATACCTTCACTTCTCTGAGGTTCATGCATTCTTCCCAGGAATAAAACTTCCTCTTCATCCTAAGAAAAAATGGGGGGAATAAACTTCGTATGCGAATATGCAAGAGAATAAGATGCAATGAGATGCTGCCAAACTATACCCAATACATAATATATTGCTGTCTTTACAAAAGTCATTTGTGTGACTTCTGTAATAATTGATTTATTTCGATGCGTCTCAGATTTCAGCTCATATGAGCAAAAGCTTCAGTGATCGTAAAGTCGTTTCAGTTATAGATGTTTATGTGAACGCAGCATTTATGTGATCGTTTTCTTCACACTTTTAACTTTTCACCACCCTTTTGTTATATTTAATTTGTAGCTAGCCTTTAGCTATTTTTAGCTTTTAGCCAGCATTTTCTTGCTTTTATCAGACAACGGCTGAGAAGACGAGAAACCCCCTAAAATGGGCTTTTTGATACATTTAGCTAAACTTTTGATACTTGTAACTAGCCTTTTGATGCTTTTAGCTGTTTGCTACTTTTAGCTTTTAGCTAGCCTTTAGATACTTTAAATTAGCCTTTTTCTTCATTTGGCTTTTAGCCAGTCTTTTGACATTTTTAGCTGTACTTTTAACTTTTAGCCAACTATTTGCTACTTTTATCAAACAACAACCACGGAGTCGGGAAACACCAGAAAGTGGCATTTTAATATTTTTAGCTAACTTTTTAGATACTTTTAGTTTTAGCAGCCTTCTGTTGCCATTTGCTACTAGCTATCCTTTTGCTCCTTTTAGCTAAACATTTAATCCTTCTTGCTTTTAGCTAACCTTTAAATACCTTTAATTTTTTTTAACGTTTGCTACTTTTAGCTTTTTAGCTAGCATTTTGCTTCTTTTTGCTCCTTAGTTAGCATTCTGCTCTTTTAGCTTTTTAGCTAACATTTTTTTCTCCCTTTAGCTTTTAGCTAGTGTACTTGCTTAGTTTTCACAATTCATTTTCAGCCTTGTTAGCAACATCATTCATATTACACTGACTTTTTACTGAAAATACACTTTCCGTCACTATAAACTGTGTTTTTGACCAAGTGTATTTGGATGTTACAGACGAGTTTGTCCGTTTTATCATCTCGTGTTTTGCTCTTTGCATGGAAGCACCAGCTCTTGTTCAGCCCGCCTCTTTAAAAAAACCCTTTCCCTCCATCTGGAGTTGCATAAGAGTGAGCGCCTCTCCTTTTTCACCTCATCTCCTTCACATTACCAGCAACCCAACACACCCCCCTCCACTTTCACTGCCTTTAACCGTCACCACATGTATTGTCTTGCGTGGTAACCAAAGCATCAACAAGTGGATGCGTCTCCCCAGTTTCTTGTCTATTATTGAACGCCGCGACCGTGTTGCATACACAAGACAATGTAAGCAGGTTTGTTTGCCCTGCAGAAGGAGAGAAACGTGAACGAGACAAATTATCCAGAGCCTGGACTTCGTTTTATATTACGCCTGCTAAATAAGACCGCTTAGGATTGCAGAAATAGAAGTTCTTTTTACATGCCACAAAAGGTGAAAGGCCAATAACTGATCTTCCAGTCACTTGCAAAATATCTCATGAACCACTGGACAGATGTGAACGTAAAACTGCAGAAAGTAATCATTAAATAAACACCAACTTTAGGAGTCAACCCCATTGAAGATGGCCACCACAGCTAAGTGACCTTAACGATCACAAAAATGGCTATAACTCAATACATTTTACAAATAAGAAGCGATAAGTTTAGTGTGTTAGCAGTTGAAAGGCAGAGTGGGCGACATGCATCCCTTCAAGCAATGCTAGGCTTTTAATGTGATACATAAATAGACATTGACTTGGTATACATTAAACTTGACCCTATTTTAAATAAATGATCAGTAACAGAACTGGGTAGTTGTGTCAAAAATCAAAATACTACATTTTTTATTGGATATCTTGTGTAAGAATAACAAGTAAGGATGCACGATATTATCGGTATGGCCGATATTAGCGATAACGTTAAATATCGGACATGGGCCATTCCATCAAAATAACTCACCGATATAAAAGGCACTGTTT
>NC_056517.1:36322107-36349946 GCF_014905685.2 Nematolebias whitei
TTTTCAGCTCCCTTTTTGGCATCTGCATTTGGTAGCAGGCCAAACTGACAGAGACCATGCAGAGTAATGTGGTATTTTAATTCCACAGCAGAGAAAACTATGTAGTCTCTGTAAGTAGGTTAGACGGGAAAAAAATATTTGTATCGGTTATCGGCCAAATAAGATTTAACATATCGGCATATTGGATATCGGCTAAAAACCCAATATTGTGCATCCCTAATGACAAGGTAAGAAAATGACCAAAATTGTATATAAAAAGCGTGAAACACTCACTTCTTGATGGCCACGAGTTCTCCAGACTCGTTGCTGCGTCCCATCAGCACACACCCGTAGGTGCCGTCACCCAGCTGCCTCAGGGTGGTGTAGCGATTCATCGTCTCTCAGAAGCGCGATTCATTAATCAAAAGCCTCTTCAGCTGTTGTGATGATGAATGTTCTTCCTGCAGCCTTCTCTCCACAAACATTCAGTCCATCTACTCCAAAACAGGAAAACTTATACTGCAAATCCACTGAGCCTGGAGTTTAGAACCATCTTTTTTGGTGCATTGTCACAAAGGTTAGATCTTGAAGACGCTAAATCAGAAGCTAAAAAAAAACAAAAAAAATCAACATGTTAATATACAACACATTTAAAAAAAACAAAACAAGCACGACCACATATGATGCTAGGTTCTTTTCCCCAAAGTGAGGAGCATCAGGTGCGCAAAGCATTAAGCTTCAACATGGACGCCCAAGGGTGATGACACAGACGGATTAGGCCAGGAGAGATGTAAATAGGGTGTTACATCACCAACATGTTTACTGGCTTCCCCAAGCTGCACCCGGCCTGGCAAGAGGATTGGAGTGACGCCATGAAACCGTGAAATAAACCTTCATGAGGCTCTATAAAGGCTTGATCAACAGCTCCTCAGATTTACGCATTTTGGGTGAGAAGAAGAAGAAAACGGCGTATATGCATGCAAAAAGTAGCTTAAACACTCGTTAACGTCAACTGAAACGAGGCACTTTCTATTGTGGATAAACAATTCCCAGTTGATTTGTTGGCTGCAAATTGTCATGAAATGCATATAAATGTGTCAACATTACTATTTATTCTGAACTTTTGATGGCAGGAAATTTGTTGATTTTAGTGGCAAGAAAAATAAAAACTTGTGGCATTGAACTTAAAGGAAACCAATCAAGACGAACGGACGTATGGGCCACAAAAATACGAATTTAACTCAACGTGAACAATATTTTGAAGCAAGGACAAAAGTTGACTCATTTTGGTGGAGAAAGAGTTTTAAATTGTTGTAGATCCAAAACAATAAAAAACTTATAAACACTAAGCTTATGTTTTTTATTAAAAAGGATTTAATTTATTTGATTTGTTGGGTCTATGTTTGTTGTTTTCTTGTGTTTGTAAAGTTCTTTTTAGTCTGTTCTCAGCAACAAAAGCGTAATTTGAGTAAGTGTCCTTTGAAAAGGGGGTCGATCAGTCTTTTGGACCGATCGAAGTTCTGAAACATGGTCCAGCTGTCAGTCGCTACAACAGATTCATAGGTTTTATAAAGCTGATCATCTCGTATGTAGATGATACCACTTTATATTCATTAAAAAATGTCCAATTTCCCTCTTGATTATTTTATCAGCTGTAATATTTGTCCAAGTTTTATGAATCATTATCCAAAAGTCTCCTTTCTGGTAGAAATCAGTAAAGGTTTGTGATGCTTTGTGCCATGACTTGAAAATAAAAACATTATAGCCAAAGATTTCCAGATGACCTGACTGAAAAATGTTGGATTATAACCAAAGGTTTGTATTTTGGGGGACTGCCTAGTAAGGCAGCACTTATTATTATCCACCTGACAAGGGTTTCTTAACTTTATATCTTACTCTTCCATCATTTAATGCGGCACGAACCGCAATGTGCACCCCCTCAAACGTTATAATAAAATGACCATCTCAGCACTGTGATGTATGCTATTACTTTTATTGGTGTTTTGAGTTACCATGGCGACATAATTTGCAAACAAAGGTGCCCTTTTTATTAGTCGTTCATCATAGACTGGTTGCAAATCACATATCCAAGATGGCCACCTGAGCTAAAAAGAGAAACAATATCTCTAAATCAGCCAGTTTTAGAGATATTAACCTGAATTTGGTGTGGTAGTAGCTAAAAGCAATGCCCAATTAAAAATAAATTAAAAAAATTCAAGATGGCCACCAAAGCGCATTGGCCTTCAACCCGAGACTTGATTTCACGTCATTTTTATTGGTATTGATTTGATCTTTTTATTATGTTTTAAACTGAGTTTTTAGTTCACTGTGTGCTTGGCTTTGTAGCTTTGTTTTTATTTGTTTTTAACTGATGTTCAGCACTTTGTTTCAGCTGTGGCTGTGTTAAAGCGCTTTACAAATAAAGTTGATGACGAAAGCTCGATTTAAACGCCGTTAACTCGGTCGTTTTTACACACAGAGCTGAATTTTAGTTAAAGCTGAGAACCTTCCCCATCACATATCGACTCCAAATCAAAAATCCAAGATGGCCACCATAGTTTAAAAGAAAAAAAATGACTAACTCATTGATATTTTGCCATTTAAAGCTGAAATTTGTTATGGTGGTAGCTGAGAGCGAACCCCAACACATAATACTCTCAAATCAAAAAATTTAAATGGCTGCAATGTGGCAGTCCCCATCAAAGTTTCTCCAGGAACTTATTGCTCATTATGAGAAGATTGTTTTTCATCTGTTTTGATGTTAAACCTAAACACAATATATATATTTTTTTAAATTACAAACTAATTTGCAGAAAGTCTGCATGGCCTGCTGGCCAAAATGATACCATTCTTAAACTGCAGTGGTGGACCGCACAAAATCACTCCAAGGGCCGCAAACGGCCCACGGGCCGCACTTTGGACACCCGTGAACTAGTTTGCTGTTTACTCAATGATCGACAAGAACCAAAACCAATAATCAATTTAATTTTTGACGTGTCTGCTCATGCCTAACACTGTAATTACATGTCTTCTTGGTAATAATGATATCCAAGTCTCATAGACTACATAAACCAGCCGGACCTGCAGGAGAGGGATTTACAAGGAATTAAGACGTGCCAAGACCACGTGACATTAGGAAGCTGAGCAAGGTCAGTTCCACTAAAAATAAAGGTGGGAATTAACCTGCCGGAGGGAAATTAAACAGAATAAAAACTGCTTGTTGAAACGAGCAGCCTTGTTTTGTTGAACGGAAGTAGTAAACCGAAAAGAGCTTCGTAGCTCGTCTGAAAAAGATGTTTAAACTACAAACATGTCGCTCCTCGGTCAGTTTATCTCCCCGCGTCCAGGTTTAAACTCACCATTTTAGGGTGTTGCCCTCCTCCTCGGCCGTTGTCTGGTTCTGCTGATGGCTCCTGATAAAAACTCACAGTTTGTTTTCTTCCAACGAGTCACTTGTGCGCGCGTGACCTCTGCCTCCATGGAAACCGACACACAAACGCGACCTCTCTTGTTTAGAACGGATTGGCCGCGGTGCTTTGTGGGATTTGTTGTCCCTCGAAGGCGGTGAAAACAACTTGGTACTGAAATTTACCAAAATTAGGAGATTAAGATAACTTTTTTTTTAACATCTTATGCTTTTCTTAAAATTTAGGCGTAAACTGATCATATACCGGATTCCAGTCTAAACAATCCGCCATTTTTATGAAGTCAACAAACGTAGCATTTTTTGTACCGTTTTTTTTATGTTGCAACACAATTAAATCCAGCCTAGCTCCTTAAATTAATGTGACAGATCCTGTATTTACCTAAAATGCTACGTTTAGCTCGTTTTCTGGAGTATTCACGCGAATTTTCTAGACACGGAATAAGGGACAGAGTGAGACCTCTTCGTTGAATCAACTCTTTGAACACAGTGTGTGCAATACAGGTTTCTCACCTAAAGAGGGCGCTACATGATCATGGCTGAGATTACAGACGGTCTATGCCTTTTATTTTAAATAATGTGGCATCTTTGCAGGAATCAGACTACAGGCTGATGTCTTGCTTCATCCTTTAAGTCTAAATCCTTTATAAACTCATGATGTATTGCCTTTTTACGATTTTTTTTAATCTCTAAAGGATTATGCTGACATTTTCCTCCAATTTAGACAAGTTACAGATGGTGCTAAAGAGTTAAGTGAAGTATCATTAAAAAAAGAAGATACTAGCTTTTTGAAAATTACAATTTCAAGAACACTTGCATGGATTTAAAAGAAATTATGTAGAAAATGATGCACATTAGTCAAGTCAAATCAAGTCAAATTTATTTGTATAGCACGTTTAAAGCAGGAACTGTTACCAAAGTGCATACATGCATACATACATGCATTAGACTGCAACAATCCAATGAATAATACTTACGCATTTAATATGTGCACAACACATTATACATTGAAGAAACCAGTTAGGATGTGCAAACATTGCTTTGCCCAGAAAAAAATAAATGTAATATTTTTCAGTTATTCAGGATTATAATAAGACATTGTCCAAGTTATTTGCTCAAGTTGGCTTTTCCAACAATTTCTTGTCTTTATCATTAGCTGTTGGGGAAAACACACAGAAAAAAAAGCCACATATTTTTTTAGAAATGTTTCCATAAGGCTTTATCTTGTGAAATATATGACTAAATATGTTTTAAACTGGGAATGTGATTTTTTTGTGATATTGTGCCAGTTAATAAGGTTATTATTTAAGCAGGTATTTATGTGCTTTGATGATGTTCCAGCACAAGTCTGGAACATGTTAGGCACAAAGGAAGCAGAATGGGTGGGGGAGAGGAGGAGGAGGAGGGTGTAACAAGCGGAGATTCACTCTAAGAGGATTATTGTAGTCATTACAGCTTCCTGTGGGTACAAAATGACCGGTTCGTCTTGACTCTATGCCGGTCACTCCAAAACTAGTGCCATTCTCGGTGCATTTCTCTGATCCTAGGCATGTCATAAATTATTCACCGCCTTCCAGGATGACCTGTGGTTGTTGTTACCTGTTGGGAGCTGTAGAGGATCTGTTACCAGAAAGCGGCATCCTGAGCAGGTTTTGGGCAGGTGGTTCTTGACATGAAGACAAGACCTGCGGGGATTGGCAAGGTCAATGCCGACTGGATGGGGTCACTGCCCTCCCAACTCAGTGCCATGCCGCTCAAATGCATCGCTGTGCCAGGTGAGCCATGCAGTTACACCTGATATGCTTAAACAAAATCATTAGAGTAGGTTTGCTTAATTGAAATGTGCACAGGATGTATCTGATGACCAGACTCTTGACCAGAACTATCCAGTCTTCCAAAACTATGTGAACGCCTTCATATCTGAGGAACAATTTACATATGCAATGGGGGGGAGATGAGACAAAGAAAGCAGTTTTAAGACAGCGGTTGTGTTCCCTTTTCACCTGCCAATGCTTTCCTTCAGGCTCTCATGATTCCTTTACTTTCTGGGTGGATGTGCACGCTCCTGTGGGTCCTGATCAGAAGGCTTATGTCAAATACCTGGCCACCTTATTCAGTGTCCTGGCCAAGAAAGTCATGGTCAAGTGGTCAATGACACAGGTATCCTGCAGTTTACACCTGACAGATTTAGAGGTAAGGTGATTTAACAGTCGGCTGTAACACAAAAATGTTCTGCATTTTCAGAATCTGACATTTAGGGAGCAGCTGGATGCAGGAATTCGTTATTTTGACCTCAGGGTATCTTCCAAGCCAGGCGAACCTGGAAATGAGATCTATTTTATCCACGGCCTCTTTGGACACAAGGTGAGGGGGAAATAATTTACACACAATTAGCTGCCATTTTTACACATAAACGTCTTGCAATAAATAAGAAATTCTTTGTACACCACAGTTTAGCAAAATGAATGTTTTTGTCTAGTTAACCAGAGGAATGACATCATAAAAAGTACATTTTAATGTAAAATATTGGATCGTTATTCCCAGCTCTGTTCTTAGTTTTGTTTCAGTATAAACAGGAATTAGAATTGTCTGCCACTGTACCAAAACTGGTTCTCAACCATAAATTTCAAGTGTAGGAGTTCAAGTATTTTTTCTATCCGAGTGATAAACCATAAGTGATCTCACCCTCTGTTTGTCTGCAAAGGTGAGAGACGGCCTGCTAGAAATTAACTCCTTCCTCTGCAGGCACAAGAAAGAGGTGAGAAGCCCACGTGTCCAAGTGTTTAAAACGTAAATAAATAGTTGGGAGACGAACTGATAAGTTCCTGATGCAGGTGGTGTTTTTGGACTTCAATCATTACTATGCAATGGAGACAGAGCACCACGTCTACCTCATCAGCATGCTCCAGGAAGTGTTTGGGAGCAAGCTGTGCAGCAACTGTAAGGTGGAAAACGTCACTCTGGACTTCCTCTGGGAGAAGAAATATCAGGTGAGATCCACTGTGCAACACACACACATCCTTATATTACTCGTGCATGGTGCAAAGTCAATTTAAAACATGCACAAGTATGGTAAGGGTGTGTGTGTGGGCAACAGACCAATGAATGCCAGGTAATCCCTGCCACCTGAGACTCTGAGCAGGAATTATGGCGACCATCATCCCATTAACACTTGTCCAATAAACTAACCTGCCTTTTATCATCACATTTTCTCATCTCATGCTCTCAGATACACGTCATGTTGTATTTTGATTGCATTTCTAGAGCTCTTTCACACACAGATTTCGAGCCTGTTAATGTACGACTGAGCTGCTGTTTAGTTGTAACGATGGGGTTTTGTTACACTTCTACTGTATCTCGCGCAAATAGCCTCCTATCATTCCTGTTCCCGTGACCTTAATCTGTTATTGGCTTACTTGGCGAAGGAGGTAGAAAGAGTCATTAGGAAAGGAAAGTAAGAGTTTGAACTTAGAGAGCTGCAGAGGGCAGCATTTCTCCCTTTTTTCAGGCTGCCAAAGTTCTTTCATGTCCCACTGATGCATCATGGGCTAATGAAGTCAACTGAAAAGAAATTAAACTAATCAAAATAAACGTCACAAACACATTTAACACATTTCGTTAAAAAATGCCGTTAGCGTTGGGTCATATCCGGCTGTTTGTATTGTCGCTCGTTTATTTTCGGTTAAAGATGTGTTCGCATTCTCTCTAATTGTTTTTCTCCTTCCAGGTTATTGTTTTCTACCATCACCCCTCAGCACAGGGTATCCCGGTCATGTGGCCTGGCTATAAGATCCCTGCTCCCTGGGCAAACACCACCGATCCCAACAAGCTTATACAGGTAACACGGCAACTCTCAGATTTTCCCTCCAAAGGGTATCAAGTAACATCCTTATGCACACACTTCCAAGAAAACCCTTATTGTGGAGGAAAATGTCTGAAACATCAATCAGAGAGCGGACAAAATGGGAAATCAGTTCTGCACAAAGCACACAAGTTGTTCTGACAAGGACCGAATAAAGAAAAGTGCTTTTATTGTTTGGAATAAGAAGTCAAAGTTGTTACCGTAACTCAACAGAATATTAGATTGTTCATAATAAGCACCAGACTGCATATGAATTGTTGCTTTACTTGTTTGTTTGGGGTCTTTGTCTGCCTTTTGGATGTACTTTTTAAGAGTACTCAATGAAAGACTCAGATTTAGAAACCTTTTTATGAGTTTAAATTAAAGACATATGCCCATCCCTTCTCTGTCCTATTTAATTTATTCCTCGTAGCCTCATACACCCGCTTGCATGATGCCTTCAAAGACATTTTCAGGAGCTCTTTCAGTAAGATTTTCTTTTGTTTACCATTCTCTCCCTTGAGTTCCTCGAAACGACAATGAAGGAAAGGGTCACGCAGGGGTCGTTCCATGTGACCCAGGCCATCCTCACGCCAAGAGCCAACACCGTGGCCAAAGGTTTGGTCTGGGGGCTTCGCAACTACCTGGTAGAAAGGTCAGTGTCTTGATGGGTGCACGCAGGAACAAGAGGAGTATGGGTGTAATTGTCCAGGTATTATATTGCAGTACATTTCAAATGAGAGACGTGCACCAAACAATGCAGAGTATGTTCAAATTGACACTTTGGCGACACTGGAGGGGGCTTGAATCTGCACTTCTGAGGAAACGGCATTGCTTACTCCTTGTGGATAAACATTCAGTCTTCCGGGTTTTGTTCTGCTGGTGGCTGACACGCTGCTGGAAATTTACGAGTGTTAGGAGAGATACTGGCAGAGTCCCCGTGCGTGAGACTGACTGCGCAACAAACCAAAACACCTTTCGTATCCGTTACAATTTCTCTTAAGCTGTAAGACGTTTCAAAATCCCATCAGCCATTTGGTTTCCAACATCTGCCCAAGCATTCAGCCAGGAAAAAAAAAGATCCTGGCAGAAATAAAGCCCTAACATTGACAAAAACAAAAACCAGAAGCAAGAAATATGAACACATTTCAAATGTTGGGTTAAAGTTCATGTAAAAACTATTTCTGATGACATACCGCGTGAAAGCTGTGTTGAAATTTGCAGATGAAGCTGAGACTGAATTGATAAAGTCATAAGAGACAGAATTCTAGCTAAAAGAAGCAAAACTCTAGTTAGGTGCTAATAGTAGCCGAAGGCTAGAAGTAGCAGAACAATGCGCTTAACAAAAAGTAGTACATTTGAAGTTTATTTTTGCAAGTATACTTTAAGTTAAGTATATCAAGTATACTACACACCATACTTGTAGTGTTCTAGAAGTATACTGATTTAATACTTGTTTGGACTAAATTGGGACATTTTTATACTAGTTTAAGTATATCAAATAAAGTTTATGAAAAGTAAATTTCAAGTACACTTCCTCATTTTTAGTGTAAAATAAGTATACTTGTAGTACACTTAAATAAACTACTTTTTGCTAAGGTTGGCTAGAAGCTAAAAGTAGTAAAAGGCTAGCTAAAAGTTCAAAGTTACAAAACACAAATAAAAAGCAAATCAACTTGTAGCTTAAAGTTGCAAATGGCTAGCTAAAAGCTAAATGTAGAGAAATACTAGCTGAAAGCTAATAGTAGCATAAGGCTATCTAAAAGCTAAAAAGCAAATGATTAGTGATAAAGTAAACGTCACCAAAAAAACAGGCTAAAAGTAGCAAAAAGAACCAAAACTAAGAATAAAAGTTTTCCTGCAAGCTAAAGATAGCGAAAGGCGACTTCAATAGCTAAACAGTAGCTAAAAATAAGTCAAAGACTGGCTAATAGCTAAAAATATCAGCAAGCTAACTAAAAGATGCAGAATAGTAGCTAAAAGCTAAAAGTAGCAGCAAGTTTACTAAAATGGAATTCAACCTAAATGTTTTTGAAGGAACCAAGAGCTGAGTTTTTTTTTTCTATAGGAAAATAATGATAATAAAAGTTAAATAATTTTAAAAGTATAAAAGTTACAAATCCCCAAATTCATTGCAGCCATTCTCTGAATAAGCCGAACATTCTGATAAATGGTCAGCTAAAATATCACAAAGTATGCAGAAATAAAAGTACAGAAAAACAGTTGTTGTTTTTTTGTGGCAAAATAAAAACTATGCACCTTCTGATGCAAACCTTCTGTCGTCATAGAAACCTGCCAGCCATCATGTCCTGGGTTGAGACGCAGAGACCAGGGAAGGGTGGAGTCAACATCATCACCTCGGACTTTGTGGAGCTCACCGACTTCGCCAACATCGTCATTAAACTGAACAACCTGCTGCTGTCGGAGCAGAAACGCAAACCAAGATGACACGAGATGTCTCGGTGCTGATCACAGCATCGATCGCACAAACCTTCACTTGTCACCACAGTAAATGGTTGACACAGTGACAAAATAAAAGCACTAGTCCTAACTGACCGGTGTGCTAAAGTTTGCTTTAATACTATTTTCCCCCCAGCATTGTAATGGATTTGAGAGAAAAGTGCATGCTGTAAGTTAACGGGTTATTTTTGTTTTTGCAGCCACGCTGTGAGCAAGGAGGCTGTTTACTCCTGCACCTCCACCAGTCTGAGAGCCAAATATGTGTGGAGTCTGTGCCACAGTTCCCTTTTAAAAAAGTGTGGACCCATACAAGAAAACACCTTTAGGTTTTAAGTTTACAGTCTGTTGGCATGAGCTCAGAAATAGAAGCCGTTTTCATTGAGGAGCTTAAATAGACAGAAAAATACAGAAACAGTCGTTTGCACATTTGTCTTATTGTATATTTGCACCAGTATGTGTTTGTGCCTTTCAGGCTCAATGGTTACCAGACAGTAGTGTGACTGTCCCTGTGCAATTTTTAACTGAAATGAGGACGAGAAGACACAGGAGCAGTGATTTACAGAGAAAATGACTCCAGTTGTCTTGTGTGGTGCAGCTATCAACCGGACGTGACATTCTTCATCAGCACCTTAAAGAGAAATAAAATGTCTTCCTGGTTTTTCTCTTTTGGCTTTTTATTTTTTTTTTACTTTTGCCACATTGTTGGTCACCAAGCTCCATGAGGTGCTCACACACACACAGACACAAGCAGAGGAGGTTCAGTTGTTCACCGTATTGTCCGTCGTACGACGCACCGCCCTATAAGTCGCATCAGTCCAAATACGTCTAATAAAGTGGAAAAATCCATAAATATGTCGCTTCGCCGTATACGTCGCATCTATTATGCATCACCGCTGACAACCCGGAAATGTGGACCGGTGTTGTGCCACAAATCAAGAGCGTGCACGTGAAGACTTTATCAAGAATTTAACAAGATTAACACTTAAAAACTAGGGATGCACGATATTAGATTGTTGGCCGATATCCAATATACCGATATGTTAAAACTTATTTGGCCGATAAACGATTCCGATACTGATGTTTTATATACGTTCCTTTGTCAGAACATAACCTTCTTATTTTGGCTTATTTGCTATAAAATTGCATAACAGCTGTAAGAGCTGGTGACATATATTCAGTAACAGTCATACGCATAGCACTTTAACTTATATTAAATGAAACGTGTTAAATGTTATTTATTAGCATTTGACACCTGCGGTGCTGTCTCACTTGCGGAGGTTTGTTCCAGGTTCCTATAGCTGCAGTGTGGGATCCTCTGCACTCATGTGCATGAAGGACAGACTTTTTAAGTTCAAAGTTTTTGTCTATCCATTGTGCCGTAAGAATAATCATGCTAACGAGGCTAACACGACGTCCACATGTCTGTGGTAAAACTCACCCAAGCGCAGCGAAATGAAGCTGACACAACAGCATGCCATACTACTCGAGTGCCATCTAGTGGCTGAAAATGGTAGTGTTCAATATTTTCAGTCAGAATGAATGAAAACGGTCATATCTCAGCATAAAAATTGGTTTATAAGTATGGAAAAAAATCCATAAATACGTCGCTTCGGCGTATAAGTTGCAAAGCATGCAAATTATGCAAAAAACGTGACTTATAGGACGAAAAATATGTTCATTACAACCACCTGGGAGAGCAAATCGGACAGAGAGCTCTGTTGTTTGGATTGGTCCCAACTTTCTCCTTCTGTCTTCCAGCTGATTTGCAGGGTCTCAGGAAAAGACAACTCAAGGGTGATTTTCCAGATGTAAATGAAGCCCCTCAGTAAATAAAAACTGCTTTTGTGTGTGTATGAATTTGTATATTGATCAAGATCCTTTCATTTGTGCTAATGGAATAACCCTTTTATTTTTTTTAAATCTTACTACTCCTTCACACTTGTTTGTTTAACACGCGTTCCTCACCACACGTCTCGTCTCCTAACAAATCCAACACTTTGTTTCCCTCCGCTCTGCAGCAACAGTTCGGTGGAAACGTTACAGCTGCATAAATCACCATCAGCAGACTTCTTCATGACCAAACATGGTGCAGTTTGTTGGCATCTCGGCGGCCGAAATATTGAAAAAACGTCACTTTTGCATTGAAAATGCACCTATTCTGAGAAAAGTATTCACCTTAGCCAGGTTTAACTCTAAACAGATGAGTAAACTTGGTTTTAGTTCATTTAGCGTCTGCTATTTCCTGTGTGTGATGTGAAATACCGGAGTTAGCCGGGTCACTTGAGTCTATTATGCAGAAGATTGTCAGCATATCCCCTACAGACTACGCGGTGACTCGGATATTTATACAGCTGTAAAAACACCCGTGTCTTATGACTATCCTTCCTCTGAATGAGGTGAGCAAAGAAAGAGGGAAAACTGAACAAAGATTACACAAAAAACATTGAAATTGAAGATACTTCTGAATAAAGCTGACCTCTTCTCTAATCCCTTCCTCAAAAGCTCCAGAATTCCTGCTCAGCCTTTCCAGCACCACATGGGAATCCTGGAATTCTGTCCGGAATGCCACCCGACACCCAGCGGCCCTGTTGGACCTGGGATGATGTCAGTGAGAAACGCCGGGCAGCTCTCCCTGCTCTCAGCCACCCATGGCGACATGTTGTGTAACGGCCTCTGGAAACACTTGACAAGAAAAAGAGCGACAATTTTCTGGTAGTTTTAATCCTGGGAAATGTTTTGATTTGCTTTTTTGAGTTTGCCAAACTTTCAACGCGTACTTTAGTAAGTAAACCATAAAAAAAAAACTTGGAAGTTCTTGGAGAAACTTTGACGGGGACTGTCATGTGACACCCATTTAAAATTTTTGATTAGACAGTATTATGTGTTAGGGTTCGCTCTCAGCTACCACCATAACAAATGTCAGCTTTAAATGGAAAATATCAATGAGTTAGTATTTTTTTTTATTTTAAGCTATGGTGGCCATCTTGAATTTTTTAAAATTCATTATTTATTGGGCATTGCTCTCAGCTACCATCACACCAAAATTCAGCTTAATATCTAAAAAAAAAAAGGTCGATTTACAGTATTTTTCCCTCTTTAGCTCAGGTGGCCATCTTGGATATTTGATTTGCAACCAATCTGTGACCATGGTAACTCAAAGCACCAATAAAAGTAATAGCACTCATCACGGTGCTGAACTGGTTATTTTGATGCAACATTTGTGGTGGTACACGTTTTGCATTAAAGTTAACGGAAGAGTAAGACATAAAGTTAAGAAACCTTTGTCAGGTGGATAATAATAATAATATGTGCTGCCTCAGGGCAGTCCCCAATAAGCGAGAAGCCCTTTTGACATGTGTGGGGAAGAATCAGGAGCGAAAGCTGCTGGATTTGAAATTCAAAGATTCACAGCGTGAAGGAAAATAACATGAAAGTTAGCGGGCAACCTGCTTCCAACTCTTTTAACAGCTGTAATTGATGAATAATTAAAAAGAAGATAACTGTGCGAAATAGAATTACTCGCCTCTGACACATGATTGATGGTAAACCCTCGTGCTCGGTGCAGAGCGATGCACGACTGAACACGTTGCTGAGATTTTTCAAATAGTGAACATAACTTATCCAAAGAGCAGCCAAACGGAGCGGACACTCCCTTGGTGGAGCACTGAATAAAGAATATGTGTTAAATATGTAAGCAAAGTGAGTGCATGTTTTTCCAATCATCTGTAACTTGTGGGTTTTTGTCCCGAGGGGCATTCGTGCTGCATCTGTCTCACACCTGGAAACTCAGGGGAACTCTTGGTTGCTCCTTCAAAGGTCTGGCTTGTCTTTAAAAAATACATTTCCCATAAAAATGTCTTTAGATTTGAGCTACAGATTTTTCTTTGCAACTGCATGGTATGCATGCTGCTGTGTGTGGGTATAAATAAACTGTATCTGGTGTTTCATTTTCGCCTGCACTCGCTATAATTATAGTCATCGTATTAGAACATTTGCTGCTTGGTTTTATGTGTTTATTGCTACAGTTTTAAGCTTTTATTTTATTTACGGCTACTTTAAAATCAAAAGAACCAAGTTTGGGATGCTTTAAAGCAGTGGTTCTCAAACTGGGGACCCCTGGGGGTCCATGAGCAAGTGATTGAGGGTCCGCAATACATTTTTTTTATTTTTTACAAGCACGTAGATGTTTAACAACAATATTAAAATACACCAAAATGCATGAAAATCACATCAACCATATTCCGCTATTTGCGTTCTGGCATCAATCGGTTTATAAATTAAATCCTGTAAAGTGGACTGTTGTTGTGATAATGTTCAGTTTTATGTCAAATGCTTTCTGTAATAATATGAAGAAGTATCAATACATTTATGTTCATTATGTGAATAGTTAGTTTTAAAATGGTTTTTGAAACTCAATTAAAAATTTTGTTAATTAAATGTGTCTTGAATGAAAAAATACTCCGTGTTTAAAAGTATAAGAAACGTATAAACATTATCAAAGAACTGGTCTTGAGAATTTGTGTTACACAAATATTTCCGATGCGTTAAAGAGACAAACTTAAGAAAATAATTTAATAAACATGAGAGTTGTGAGGGGGTCCCTGGAACTTGTTCGCCCCTGTAAGGGGTCCCTGAACTCAAAAGGTTTGAGAACCCCTGTTTTTAAAGAACAAACCAATCAGTTAGTTTCACAATTAACATGAAAAGTAGACAATAAAGTGTGTGTGTTTGTCTATAATCAAAATGTCTCATGAACCTGGAGACAAACTTATGTTGCATTCGCAGGAGGGTTGAACCCAGAACGCAGACTGACAGAGTGGTCTTACTGGTATTTTCAACAATAAAACAAAAGGCTGACTAGGATAAAAAAACTACAGGAAGACTTACCTCTGACGTTTGGCATGGGAGCCAATAACACACAGGTGAATTATGAATGGAAGGAGACTGATGAGGAGGAAACACCTGAACTGATTGTAGACTGCAAACTGGTGGAAGTGGTCAGACTGGCTGAGGAAGACTTCCAGGAGCTGACAAGTAATTGAGGGTAGATGAATTACGGCACGTAGGGTAAACGAAAATACAAGTAACAAACTATAACAAGATGCAAATCAACCTGTAAAAAAACTCACAATTGTTTAAATAAAACACAAAAAACAGAAAATGACAATCATTGGATGTCCTGTAAATAAACAGATTCACTGTTGGTGTCCGATTCCAGTCGCCACAGTAGTTTCACCTTAGCAAATACAAAAAGGGTGTAACTTAATCAGTTTTACAGATACCGAGTTAAGGTTTGGTGCGTTAGTAGCTGAGAGTCGTCCTCAACACACACCCTGAGTGCTAACACATCTCACAATATCTCATGAGATCACGGATAATGTCTTTAACAAAAAATGGCCATAACTCAGAGGACGATGTGCATCCTTCAAGGAGTTATAGATTTTTAAATATTGGAATAAAAAACTTATAATGTGTAAGTATTTTTTAACTTTTCAGGAAAAAAATAAAATATAATTTGATCTGAAGATTTTGGTTTAAAAGTTTCTCTTGGCAAATTATGAAGTCAAACGTAAGAAATGTTATTTTGAAACATGGCAAACGGTGCATGGAGTTTTGCACTTTTTAAATGCAGGTCCTCACTCAGTGTAAACAAATGGCTTTAATCTGCACACTTTATACAACAAATCTGAGAGCAATACATACTGTACACATAATCTACTACCTATTGTTCTTAAGTACTCACATACTTGTATATATATTTATGTCATATAGTCTGTTTATACACCTTCATAACCTGTTCATAGTCTGTACACTCATATATATATATATATATTTATACTTATAGCATATTCAAAACAACTAACTCCATCCATCCATTATCTTTTACCCGCTTCTTCCATTTTGGGTCACGAGGGTCGCCGGTGTCCATGTCCAGCAATCACTGTGCGAGGGGCGGGGTACACCCTGGACGGGTTGCAAGTCCATCACAGGAACTAAATGTATATTGTAATATATATATATATATATATATATATATATATATATATGTATATACTTGTTTTTTTCGCTAAGCACTTCTGGATGGATGCAAACTGCATTTCGTTGCTTTGCACTTGCGACGTGTGCAATGACAATTAAGTTGAATTCTATTCTATTCTATTCTAAATGCAAGTAAAGTCATTGGACTCTCGTTCCCAAACGGCTCCGTTGACATCACCAATGTGTCCCGTCTTACAATCTAGCTGTTTTTTTCTTTTGACTGTCCTTGGTTGCTATTTTGTTTTGATTTGTAAAAAAAAAGAAGAAGAAATTTAAATTTGTAAGCCTCTTTTGTGATTGTCTGTTGTCGTCACTCTTTGTTAAAGAAGTCATGTCTCTCTTGTAAGTGAGTCCCCGAGGCTCAATGGGATTAACATGTATAAATAAAGGTTGAATGAAAAAAAAAATAAAAAGTCAGTCACTTCGGCTGTTTTTAGTTGCTGAAGTTTTATTGCTCTAAGACTTTATCTGCTGTAACCCACCAATCAGCCTTCACCATAAAGCCTGGGTAACGTCCCGTGAAGGGAGATCAGTCCACAACCGTCAGGTAAACATTCTTCTTATCTTGGTTGCTTATCTCCAGCTGCCAAACCCAGTAGGTCTGAAAGAATGTTCTTTCTTCTCTGCTGTCCTGTATTCTGTGAAGCAGCTCTCCATTTAAAGGAGGTCAAGTATAGGTCTGTTAACACCTGCACATTATGTGTGTGATAGTGTGTGTGTGACTCAGGAGCAGAGGGAGACTCCCTCCCCTTGTTCCCTGTCCAACTCTGCTTCCAGCTGTTGCTGCATTCTTCTGCACGTCGCAGTGGGCTGAGGCCGCAGGCGCCTTCTTCCTTTTCTTCTTTCTGCAACTTCTGCTGGAGGGTCTGAATGTGACAGAAGATGTTCACATGGTGCGGGGACCGTCTGCCCAGTCGGCGTCACTGCAGCAGGAGAAGCAGCTCAGTGTTTCTGGGGAACTTTCTCTGTCCTGAGGTGACTGATTCTGTCCAGCACGATGACACAAGTGGCCAGCCCTGCTTCAGTAATGGTAAGGAGGATTTTAAATTGAGACTATATCATTTAAAACTGGGATTTCTTTGAGATTACTTACATTTTATCAAACCAAAAGTCAAATATCCCCCACAAAATAAAGATTTTTAGGCATGAATCATCATCTAAAGTTAGCCTGTCATCTGCTTTGGACATTGAAAATGTCATGATTCAGTGAACGCTGTTTATGTAACTTTCCAAATAAATTTACAAAGGAAGCGTTCCCTTCCTGAAGCTCTTTTACTATTTAAACAACTAATTATTATTTTTTTGTTTAAAGCAGTCTGTCTGTTAGCCAGATATCTCATGAACCACTGAATGGATTTGAAGGAAACTCTCAGAATATAATCAGTGGATGTGCATCTAAAACTCTTTAAGTTTTTGAGTCAACCCAATTTAAGATGGCTGCCACAGCCAACTGATCTTTGGAAACATAAAAATGGCTGTAACTCAACCAGATTCCCAGGTAATAAGCCAGGATTTGGTGTTGTAGTAGCTGCTCCTTAACTTCAACACATACTTTGAGAACTACTATTGCTTGATACTTTTGCTTAAGAGTTTTGAATTAACTCTTGGTGTCAACCCTGTCTTTCTGTTAGCAAAATATTTCATGAACCATTAGATGGATACTAATGAAAGTCTCACAAAATAATCATTGGTTGTGCATCTAAATCCCTTTAACATTTGGAGTGAACCCTCTTAAAGATGGTCGCCATAATTAATAAACCTTAGCAAACACAGAAATGGCTATAATACAGATAATGAGCTAGAATTTGAAGTGGTAATAGCTGAGTCATATTGAACACAATCTCTGAAGTATCGCAGTATTCTGAAATGGTTGTTTTGGATATAATCATGTCTCTTCTCATGAAAAGATGATGTTAGTTTAAAACAAAGGTGGTGGGTGATATGCATTACTTTAAGTAATTCAGTGAATTCTCATGTGAAAACAAGTTAGCTCATATTTTCCTGCAAAGTGATATATGCTTTTTAACTGTATCTTTCAAATAAATATTTTAAAATAATAAAAAATTAACTTTCCTCACAGGAGAAAACAGCAAAAGGTAAAATAATACCATAATTTCCAGACTACAGAGCGCACTCGAATATAAGCCACGCACACTAAATAAAAAAATACAAAACATTTTTGTGCATATATATATATATATATATATATATATATATAATGAGCTGCGCTTGTGTTTAAGCCACAGGTGTCCACATTGTTACATGAGATATGTACACAGAAAGATAAAAAAAACAACAACGTTTAATTAAATACATATCAATAACATACACAAATATGTACAGTAAATTATTATTATTATTTTCTTCTGAACAATGCCTTTCACATGGCTGGTAAAAAAAAAAAAAAAGCATAAATTAGCCGCAGCATTGAAGAAGCCGCGGGATTCAATGCATGTAAAAAAAGCAGCGACTCATAGAGCGGAAATTACTGTAGTTCTGTGACTCTGACGTATGATTTTACAATGAAGTTAGGATTAAAATAGTTAACTAAATTACACTAAATTGTAATAGATTTGTTTTCAGATGCGTACATTTAGTAAACTGAAAGAATTTAAACCAGGCGGGAGCCTATTTTATTTGTGCAACAAAGAATCATATTATATTAGGAAGCCAGAGGTGCAGCTGGAAACACTTCCTGTCTCTTATGAATCTTATTTCCTTAACCAGGACTTGTTTGGATCTATTTCCTCTTTCTGTCTTTAATCAGTTCAGTTTCTTTTGTTATTTCGAAACTCAGACTTTCCTCCAGCGAAGCTCCTCACGAGCTCGAAATGTTTTATTACAAAATGTCCCTTCTCCAAATCACCATCCTTCCTCGTCTCTTGGTCATATCCGGCTCCTTTAGAAACCAAACATCAGTTGATCCCCTGCATATGGCAGCTGATCTAATCTGGGCTTTTCCACAGACACAAACACCCCGAACAGAAAAATCACATCAAGATTTTCTCCACTTTCATGTCGGCTGAAATAACAATAGACTTTATGTGCTTTGCTGACAGACTAAAAAAATAAAAATAAGCAAAGGAGTGTGCAGAGAGTCTGAGTGGCAGGGATTGGTTGATTCTTAGCAGGAGATCAAGGTCGGGTTGTAGCTGTCAGCTGTCAAAGTTTTTATCGCAGCAGGCACAATGCACAGGAAAAATACACACTCCAAATTACCAGTACAAATGTGGACTAATAAAGGACATGTCCAGCAGGCTGGCAGGAGACATGTTGATTGGTCTCCTGCCTTGCTGTAGCTGTTACATTCATGGAAAAAGACAGAAAGAACAAAACCCCATTTAGTTCTAAGAGTTGCTCAATATGAGGGACTCTATTAAACAGCTGATACAATGCGTGCTTTGTCAGGTGGGAGGAGGAGAGAGTATCGCTGGAATGTCAGGGGAGGGGGTGCTGGACAGACAGAAAGATGGAAAAGACATAGATAAAGACACAGGCTGAGACCGGCTTTCAAACCAGTAACGTACAAGTAATACTGAAGCTTTTGCTGCAGATAAGAGAAGAAATCCAATTTTTTTAATGCTCATCTCTGCCGACCAGGCTGTGCCACCATCTTCAGAAGTTGTTTCGAGCACATATGACCTCAGCAAAGAGTTGCCACATGCACCCAGATGGATAAAACATAACTCTTTGTGTTAAAGATAGAAAAAAGGAACAATCCTGATTCATTGTTAGCAGCGTTTTTTTTTTTCTTCAGATATTGTGCCATAAATGAAGTTGTTTTCTTTATCTAGACTTTAGTTGGCAACTTCATGATACTTGCAATATTTATCATGTTTATTGTTAGATTTAAAGAATGATGTCTAATAAAGAAGTGGAAATGTTCAGCCTGCTTTGAGAAAACAGACATTCACACAAGAGAATAAATCAAAACTATCAGCTGTGATGCAGCTGAAATATTCCTGGAATAAAAACAGAAATTGAAAAGAAAAGCTAAATTTACTTGACTCACAAATAATGAAGAAAGATATTAGTCTGAAAATGCTGTCTTGATTTCATGATCCCTGCCTCTTCTTTCTCTTTCACTTTATCTTTTCTCCATCATTCTTCCCCTTCTTATTTTTTTCCTGCACATGCAGTGATTTAGATATTCAGCTGCTCTGCAGACGGCATGAGAGACGGATGATGTGTTTGTACATGCTGTTATACTCGTTTTGTGTGATATTTGCGAGCACAGTGCAGATATCAGATGGTTCCCTCAAGATGTTGTAAATCCCGTGATTCATCGGAGGCAATTAATAAAGCAACAGTTCAGGTTATTTTTAGTGATTTATGTGGAAAGTTTATATGTAAATATTATCTTACCTGTTGTGGATGACCTTTTGAACAACCTCTGGAGAATTGGCTTAATTTGGACTAGACTGACAAGCTAACAGAATAAGAAAACAACTCCTATTTATTTTTAAAAAATCACATTGGTGTGTGTAAATGGTATTCTACAACGCTTTAAACTACTGTTTTCACATTACAGTTATTTCAGCAGAAATATGACATTTCTCATCGTTCAGAAATATGATATTTCTCGTGGAAAGGCAATAGGTATCGGAGGCGCTAGCCATGTAAAGTGTTCACTTTTTGGGTTTGCGAATAACCGTAAAGCTTCATGTAAATAACAGTCGACGGCAAAACTGTCAGCAGAGTTTGCGGAAATCACTATGACGTTTTTATGGTCTTGGAATCAGAATCAAAATAAGTTTTATTATCACTGTACCGAAATACAGTGAGACTATGTTCGTAGTCGTCCGTAAGATGGGCGGAGTGCACGTTGCTGCTGCTCCTAAGACTGCGGCCCCTTATTCTTTTTAGACAGGAAAAGGGTAAAAGGCCATGAGGAGAGGATAGTGGTATTACACAAAAGATCTCTTCACATCTTGTCCTTATCAGGACACAGTTTAAGACATCAAGAAATTCTGCCAGCCAACCATTTATAGACACATTACAAATGCGTTTGACTCCAAGACGGTGAGATTTGTCCATGAAGCACTTCCAGATAGCGCATAGTCCAGCTAAGATGTTGGTGTCAGCCGGTACAGCTCTGATAAGCGTTCACAGAAGTTCTCAGGGTGGGGGTGGGGGATTGCGATAGACAGCTTTCTCAGTTTACACATATCCCAGGAGAAATTTGATAAGTCCTGTTTCTAGGCCAAACGGGGGAGTCAGATTCAGATAAGCCACAGTTCTTGATTTTTTTTCAAGCAGTCTGTTTTTTCTCATCAGCCTTGAGTTCTGACTGTACTTTTAATCCAAAATAGCCAGATTTGTGGGCATTCCACTGGTCTCTGCATATTAGCCTCTGTCTAAGGTCGTCCCCAACATGCTGGCGAGTCCCAGAAGCTGCAAGTGGCCTGCGATTCTCTCAAATCGCTTCCAGCTTATGGTTTAGCTTGTAAATCAGCTGATTTTGAGTGCTCGAAGCACGAACCAAACCTTCACACAGGGTCGGCAGCTTTGCCATGGCCGAAACTGCTGCCACCATATTCTTTAATAGCCGATAACATAGGTATCCACCAGTGCCAAAAAGCAGAAACTCTACTATCTTGATTCCAATATCTTCGGCATCCTCCTGAGACAATACGGAAAGACACATCAGATCCATGATGTATCATGCCGAGCATGAGGATTCTCCAGGATCCTGTCGCCTTGTTGAAAAAAATTTATCGATTGCGTTGAAAGTCCAGCTGACCAGATCCATGACAGTAGTTTACGTTTCGGGAGATGTGTAAATAGGAGCTCCGATACACAAGACAGAGAACAAAAAAGCAGGAGGTGGACGGGAGAGGGTAGAAAGGTGTCCATCTTGCACAAAAGCGAGTGTACAGAAGAAAGCCGTTAGTTTGTCAGTCTGTTCTAAGCTCGTTCAAAGAGCTATACATGCACAACAGGTAAGATATTGCTTGTTTGTAGTCTATCCACAAAACCACACTCAAAAAGATCTGTACTATCACTTTATTGTTGATGGAGTCTTTGATGTCTGCTGTCAGGTTAATGTTAAAGGTGAAACTGAGTGAACACATTTAAGTTTACCCTAAAAAAAAAAAGGCATGAAGTTCACCACATGAAGTTTTTGCCTCAGTAGAATAAATTCCAGGACAATCTGATGGTAAAATTTAGCTTTCATCTTCAGGTCAGGCCAAGTGTTTTAATACGATGAGTTAAAAAACAGACAATAATAAAGGGTATATCTGTAAATCTGGAAGGGGGGGACACACCTCACTGCTCTGCTTTAATCATAACAAACAAAGCCGCAGACTCGTTGGGACCTGCCTTAACACCTGGAAAAAACAAGGTGAGCGAGTACAAAGGAACAAATTACAGCATCAACGATGAGGAACAATAGAATAAAGGTTAGAAAAAGGCGGGAAACAGAAAATGAGAAACGAGAGGCAGGCAGAGAGGTGAAATACAGACATTCAGATTATTATTCAAAGAGATAACTTGGGGATTTTTTAAGTGAAGTTCTCATTAGCCGTGACATCCGACATCAGTCGTGCAAAGTATGAAGAAAAGAGCAAATGTTTCTTCCAGGCTGGACCAATTAACAAACAGGACTCCACTTAAAAATAAAAAAATTCAGGCTTATTAAACAACTTTTCTTTAAAAACGACCGGTGTGAAAGAACTAATATTAAACCACTACACATTTGCATGCTACTGATTGGTATGATTGAAAATATTATCGTTGCAGCCAGATAAATTAAGATTAAGGACTGGGCCTGCGAGCCTTTCATTGACACTTGTCTGGTTCCCAACACGGATCCTTGGGGAACACCATCCTGCATGTTTTACTTGTTTCCCTCCTTTGACACACCTGATTTGAATAAATGGGTTATTAACAGGCTTTTGCAAATTAGAAGAAGTAATAAAATGACTGAATCAGGTGTGTTGGAGCAGTTAAACAACTAAAACATTCAGGATAGTGTTCCTCGAGGACCAGGGTTGGGAACTACACCAGAGCTATCCAACTAAATTTATCAGGTGGCCACAGTTACAGAAAGCCAAGTCCGGATAGGGTCAGCGGACAGGATATCCATTAGTTACTGTCATTAAGTAAGTTTGTTTTACGGTTTAAAATCTAGTTTTATTTAAAAATGAACCCATTGGTAGGCCGAACTGAGCTCACCCATGGGCCGCCAGTTGAAAATCACTGCCCCACACAGTCTGTGCTCAGCAGAAATATACTTTTATAATGATTCTGATGTACCCCTGTTGAGAAAACGTCAACAAACTAAACAAGTAATGTCGTAGCAATTTAATATTCACTGATGTAAAGTTGATAATGTTATTTTTGACAATGATTTGTTATAAAAGCCTGAAAAACTGTCACTTCTTTGGCTAACCGTTAAACTAGCCAAAGAGCAAACTTAAAAAAAAATGACCAGAATATCCTTTTAAACTTTGACATTTGATTGACCCTCTTCTTTAGCAGGACTCTGTAACATTTGTTCACATGATGTTGCCATAATACCCACTGTGTTTGCTTTGTCTACACCAGAGATGGAAAAAAACCTGACAAAAATAAATAAAGAAAATAACCGTGGAGCCGGTATCGTCTTAAAAGAAGATAAAGAGTTGAAGCATGACTTTATTTGTGGGTGTTTTGTTTGGATAGGGGTTAGAAGGGTCCATATCTGTGTCTGTGGGTTTTTTGTGTCAGAGGCGATGAGGGTGTCAAAGCAGCAACGGAAGCGTCGTCAGAAAGGAAGCTGCTGTTGAATGAGAGGAAACTGTGCAGGCTGTGTTTGATTCGCTTTCCCCAGATTGGAGGACAGAAAGGAAAAGAAAGGAAGTGAGATTTAAAAAAAAAGGCAAGAGGAGAGGATGAAATGGGAGAAGTGCAAAAGAGAAAACGGAAAAAAAAAGGGGTTACAGGAAAGATGGCTGCAGGAAACTATATAACAGGAAATAAAACCCTGAAAACAATGCAGTTTCAGTGACTGTAACAGCTGTTTATAATGACTCATTTAGATCATTAGAAGGTTTTTTTTACAGGTTTAAAGAAAAGCAAGCAGAGGAAGGAAACTGCTCGAGGTGTAAATCAGTGTGTTTGTGGTACTTTCATACGCTGTAATCATCTCTGCTTTGGTGAGAAGCATTTTTAACTCACCCGTCCAAGACTGAGAGCACACTGTGTTTGTGTCCATGCATGTGGGCACTAAAATAGTAGCAAGCTTTTTTTTATTTCCTATCCAATTGTAGGTTACTGAAGAATTGTCCTTGACTCAAGAAATTTACTCAAAGCTTCTTTGATCGCAGTCTTCATCTGCTCTTTATTATTTTTATCGCTAATTTATGATAAACTATAGTTTTCCCTTTTATTCTTACAGTCTACTTCCTATAATAAAACATATTTTGCTTTTTTTTTTTTCTAGGACAAACTTAAAATGCTTATTGCAAAGTATGAACTCAAACATGAAAAATGTCATTAACTGTATCACATGGTGCAATTTGAAATCGTTTACTCAAGTAGATTCATGAATAAAATTATGACTAGTAGTTTTTATAAATACTTCTTTAAAAAGACTTCAGTTAATTCAAAATGCTGCTGCCAGAGTCATAACTGGAGTTAGTGGGAGAGATCACGTCTCCAGTTTTAGCTTCTCTCCAGTGGCTCCCTGTCAAATCCAGACTTGAATTCAAAATCTTACTTCTAACCTACAAAGCTCTCAACAACCTAGCTCCATCTTATATTTGAGATCTCATTGTTCCATATTTTCCTAACAGAGCACTTCACTCTCAGATTGCAGGCTTACTCGCGTTCCTAGAGTTTCCAAAAGCAGAATGGGAGGCAGATCTTTCAGTTCTCAGGCTCCTCTCTTGTGGAACCAACTTCCAGTTTCTGTCTGTGAGGCTGACACACTGTTCAGTTTTAAGACTTTCCTTTTTGATAAATCCTATAGTTAGAGTTGGCTTAAGCTGCTATAGGAAGTTTACCTCATGTCCTGAAATGAATTGCTATAATTGAATATTTTTCATTTGATACTATTTCTATCTTATGTGATTCTTGACCTGCCATTGTGTATCTATTCCTACCAAACCCAGCCTGTCAAAGCAGATGGACGCTTGTCCTGAGCCTGGTTCTGTTAAAGGTTTGTTCCTCGTGAAGAGTTTTTCCTTCCCACTGTCGCCTTCGTGCTCGCTCAAGATGAGAGTTTTGCGAACTCAAAGCAGTCTGCTCCGATAAATAGTGTTAAATTATTATATTCTACATGAATGTTTCTGTTCATCCGTGCCCTGAGATAATTTCTGTTGTGATATAAATAAACTGAACTGAATTATGAATGCACTCAGTGTAAACAAAGCCCTATTGTCTGCATACCTTACTCAATGGATCTGAGCATAAATATGTAGTTTACCTATTTTTAGTCATGTTGGACGTTCTTTTACACAAGTAAACAAATGTGCAGGGGAGAAGGCAGCTCATTGGAAACTTTGCTTACAAATGTTTAATTTAAAGACAAATTAAAGGTTAGTAAAGGGGGGTAAATGTGAGGTTTTTGCTTCCTACTTCATGAATTTTGTTTTTGATCGACCATCATGGCAGTACAATGAGCCCCTTTAATTAAAAGTGAGACGGGGACGTTAAAAGTTGCGCAGCGCTTGCGTGAACTTGCTTCAAATGAACTTTGAGATCTGATAAGGAAAAAGCCGTGATTAGGACTTACTTTGATGTTTGACTTGTGGAGCGACATACATTTAATGAAGTGAACGTGATGGAAACCAACAAATGGTGGAAAGACTGTTTTCATGCAGCATTTTAATGGTTCTTCCACTAAATTAAAGCTCGTGTGTGATGTTTCCTCTCAAGCAGGGATTTCTTCTTGGATCACTTTCAGAGCGAGGCTTTCTTTCATGTGGCAGCTAAACGAGCCAAAAGCAGTTTGTTTGTGCGTGTTTGCAGCCTTGTGGAATAGTGATTTATTATGTCAGGATGCTTCTGACTGTACTTAATGTTTTTGAATTTTGTGTGTTTTCGCAGGAGTCTGAGATGATGTATAAGCCTGAGTCAGATCAGATGTATCCAGCTCCACATAAGGTGAAAAAAAATACCCTCTCACAAACACATTTTTAATTTTTATGCTTTTTTTTTCTTCAAAGAATCGTTCAGTAATATGCAGAATGCATTTAAGAAATGTGCGTAAAACTAATACTTTATATATGTTTGGTTATAGTCTTCACCCTTGGACCTTATTGACACGAGCAAAGGCTTGAAGGTCCAGACAGCTGCCCCTCATCTAGTCAGCCTGGGCAGTGGGAGGCTGAGTGTGGCAATTACTGTGCTCCCACTCAAAGAAGGTAACAAACAGAAAGAAATGCAGACACACTCATGTATTTACTCTGTTTCCAAGGAGAAATAGTATTTTTGTTCCTGCAAAAGCATCACTCAATACCACTTTAAGGGATTAAAAGAAATCCTCGTCTCATTGGAAGGAAAAGAGAAGGTATTGGGGTATGACTTAAGACTTTTTCACAGTGCACAGTCCAGACGGTGGGAGTCCAGCTCACCTATCTCCACTTTCATTCCTGCTGTACAGTTTGCAAACCATTAAATCTTCCCATGTAAATACTCAGCAGTCATGCACAGCCTTGACGTGGAGTCTGGAGTGAAACCAAATGTTCTCCTGATCTCTCCCCCTTCTTCTCTTTTATCTGAGCAACTCCCACACGGCAGTTTTTTTTTAAATTTATTTATTTATATTGTCTATACTCTGCACTCTTACACTTTATTTCTATAGTTACAACAAAGCTACAGTTAGAGCTGCATGGGAGGAAAGAAAGTGATCCTTTGTGTTAGTTAAAAACCAAGATGGAGATTTGATGTATGACAAGTTTTACACAGAAATGTAAAGTTCCTTTTTAAGGTAAACCATCGATGCTTCATTAATATTCGACTTAGCTGCCAAAAACTTAATCGTGCAATCAGAAGTAAAAAGTTGCAACAAGACACTGAGACGCTTGTTCAGCTCATTTTTATTAGTAGCCTCCAGACAGAACAAGGAACACTAATTCAGACTGCTTGATATGAAGTTAATAGCTATAAATTGCAACGTCTTCTTCACATGTTGTCCGCACCTTTTGTTTCATTTAATATTTAATGACTATGTATTTTACGGCTTATTTCACCGTGTTCCAGGGGTGACTCGAATAGGCAGAGAAGATGCTCCGATTCTCCAGGATATCACGATCCAGGGGCCTGGCATCGAGGCTGAGCACTGTCTCATCATCAATCAAGGTCGGTTCTGAAAAGTCATGCCCTTTTCGCTTTAAAACAAATGTAACCGTACTGTGAGAATGCATGTGTTTTCATAAAAGTAGGATACCCATCCATTTTGACAAAGAGATAACCTGCCAAATATAATTTAGAGCAATTGGATTTCGGCGAAAATGCAGTGTGAATGCTTCTTGATGAAGAACTTGCAGAAAAACAGCTGAAATTGGCTAAAAACATCCTGAAATGCAGCTAAAAAGGAAGAATAAGCGTGAGCAGAAGAAAGCAGAAAGAACACATATTTGCTGAATCTGGTTTAAATAAGCATAAATCAGCACAAACATAGTAAATAAGCTCTAAAAGCTAAAATTATAAGAAAAAAAATAGCTGAAAAGGTAGAAAGAAGCTTGGATTACCAGAAGGAAGTAGAGAAAGAACAATTTTGCCCATTTAGGCTGAAAGAAGCAGAAATGAGCACAAAAAAGTGGATATTATCTGAAAAAAGTTGAAATATGCAAAAAAAAAAAAAAAAAAAAAAAACCCCAGCTGAACAGTACCTAAAAAAAAAAAAAAGCAAAAATAAGCATAAACTACCAAAAGGAAGTGGTGAGGGCACGTTTTTGCTGAATTAGGCTGAAAAAAATTGAACTGAGTGCAAAAAATGTGGAATTAGCCAAAAAAGCTTAAATCAGCATAAAACAGCTAAATAGTAGCTGAAATAGCAAAAAAAGCTGAGACTGGCAGAAATAAGCTGAAATTAGTAGAAAGAACCACAAAAATGCTAGCCAAAAAAATCTAAAAGGATCACAAAATAGCTGAAATTAGCTGAAA
>NC_056517.1:36350046-36386762 GCF_014905685.2 Nematolebias whitei
ATCCTCCCCCCCCCCCCCCCCCCCAAAAAAAAAAAACAGCTGAATAGTAGCTAAAAAAAAGAAGCAAAAATAAGCATAAATTACCAAAAGAAAGTGGTGAGGGCACGTTTTTGTTGAATTAGGCTGAAAAAAAATGAACTGAGTGCAAAAACAGAGCTAAAAAACAGAGCCAAAAAAGCTAAAATCAGCTAAATAGTAGCTGAAATAGCAGAAAAACCTGAAACTGGCAGAAATAAGCTGAAAGGAGCACAATAAGCTGAAATTACTAGAAAGAACCACAAAAATGTTTGCCAAAATAATCTAAAAGGAGCACAAAACAGCTGAAATTAGCTGAAAGTAGCTGAAAAAAGTTTAAATTTGCAGAAGGAAGCTGAAAGAAGCTGAACTAGAACAAAATGTGAAAGGAGCAGCAAAAAGTTGTAAACAAATCTAAAGATTTGAAGGATGGAAAATGGGCTCAATTCATTTTCTACAAGAATTAAAATGTCAGGAAAGAGTAAATATTTCAAAAAGCTAAAGTTCCACCAATACCAAAAGTCATAGCAGGATTGTCCTGAAACAGCCGAACGTTTTGATTTATGCTTTGTTGAAATTGCACAAAAATTGTGGAAGAAGACAGATGCTGAAAAAAGCATGGAAGAAAAATGGATCGCAATATGAACAAATACAACAAACACAGATAATACAACACACTGTCTTAAAATTAGTATTACAACAAAAAATGTAAACACGACAACGATATTACTCTGAGATTGTTTTCTATTCTATAAGAGCTACAGCTTTTGTGTCATTTTTATATCCTAAGATACTGCGTGTTTTATTGTTATGATGAGAAGAGTGACAGAACAGTGGCCCAGTTTCATTTCACTATAAACTTGGAGTCTGCCTAACATCGTATTGACCTTCCAGGAGGGGTTGTGACCCTTGACCCCTGTGGTCACCTCTGCAGTCTGGATGGAGTCCAGGTCACGGTGCCTACACCACTCACTCAGGGTAAGCAGTTACACACAAACAGCTACATGCTTGGAATGCTGCCCCCTCCTGGTTAGTAGTGACTCTGAATGAGAGTAGATTTTATGGCCCTGGGGGTGCATGCTTTCAGTATTTCATAAGTCATCCTGTTGGTGTGTCTGCGTGAAGGAGAGAAAATGGGTTTGTGGTTTGCATTCCTCTCTCCGTGTGTATGAGTCACATGAGTTTCGTTCTGCGTTAACACAGGGTGTACAGTACAGTACGGTTGTGTGTATTTCTCATTGCAAACGTACGTGCTGTAAAAATAGGGATGTGCATTTGTGTGTGTTTACTTCTGGTTTGGTTTAATTCATTGCGGTTTGGAACGGCTAACTCTTATTGAGTCACTGCTTCCAGCAACTGCTGAGCAGATATAACTCTTCACGTAGGTTCATGGCAGACTGGGTCGAGTTTCAAAACACGCCAACACATTCACCAGATTTCTATGAAATTTCTCTTTGTGTGAGTGTGAATGCTGACTTGTCGTTTACTTCCACAAACATTGTGCTAACCCCTATCAAAACATCCGGTCTGATCAGAAATTGTAAGCTATCGCTTTCGTTCTGTGCAATTTTATTATCCGAAACATTTACCGGTAGATTCATTTTAAAGGAAATTCCCCATGAAAAATAAAATAAAATAAACAAAACGTTGAGATATTTCCATATTCTTCAACAACAATGATCTTTCAGCGTTTTGCTCTATTTTAATCTATTCATGCTACATTTAGCTTTTGGGGGAGTGGTGGTGCAGAGGCTAGAGAAGGTGGGGCTGTGATTGGAAGGTCGTCGGTTCAACTCCACAAATCGACGACATCAAAATATGTGTGGGAAAGGTGAAACAGCCACATCTGCCTCCACCCTCATTTGCCTCACTCTGGGCCCTTGAGCAAGGCCCTTAACACCATCTGCTCCCCCGAGCGCCCTAGATGGTGTCTCTCTGCTCCGCACAGAGGGCTGTGGTAGCTCGGCGGTCTGTGGTTGCGTCAGGAATTAAGAGCATCCGTTGAAAAAACAATCACCAAGTCTTTGTGCGAATTAGTTCACTGTGGTGACACCTGAAGGGAGCAGCCGAAAGAAGAAATAAAAGAAGCTACATTTAGCTATTAAATCCAATGCTGCCACTTTTAGCTTTTAGCTACGATTTTGCAACCTTTAACTTTGAACTACAATTTTTCTGATGTTAGTTTTTAGATATGGTTTTGCTCCTTTTAGCTTTTTACTCGCTATGCTTTAGCCACTTTTAAAGTTTTGTTAGCGCTTTGCTACTTTTAGCTCAACTGTTGTTTTACTAATTTTAGCTGTTATTTGTCTGATTTTCATTCTAATCTAGCGTTTAGCTAATTTTAGCTTTTAGATACTGTTTGGCAAATGTTCATATTAATCTAGCATTTAGCTAATTTTAGCTTTGTTTGGCTAACTTAAGCTTCAAGCAAATGTTTAGCAAATTTTAGTTTTTGGCAACGGTTTTGCTATATTTAACTTTTGGCTAGCATTTAGCTAATTTAATTTTTAAAATAATGTTTTGCTGTTGTATTTTTAGACACTGTTTAGCTATTAAGCTAAGCTTTTAGCTAAAATGTTGCTACTTTTAGTTAGTGTTTAGCTTATTTTAAAATTAACAAACTTTTGGTTTTAGCTACAGTTCTGCTACTTTAGCTATTGTTTAACTAATTTCAACTTTAAGACAGTTGGGGGTTTTTTTTGTGCAAATTTTTGCTTTCTGCAACAGTTTTTGTTGATTTTAGCGGTCACACTTTACAATAAGGTACACAAAATTTGATTAACTACCAGGGAACGCCTAAGGAACAACTCATGAGCTAATGGGTAGTTAACCAGTACTTACTGGGGAACACAGAGCCAAGCCTAAATGGGGGACTACTGGTTTGTTACCACAGAAACAGAGAAGAAATTCTCCATGTGAGTTCTGAATAAACCCTGCACCAGTGAGGTCACAGCTCGTAATTGTCAAACACCTGTTTCCTAGTGATTACTGATTTTATTACCCATTACCTCCTAAGTCATTCCTCTTTAGTTTTCTTGGTAACTACCCATTAGTTATTGATTAGTTTCTCTTTGTTTACAAGGTAACTAACCAGTAATCCCCTAATAAGGCTTGGCTGTTTGTTCCCCAGTAAGTACTGGTTAACTACCCATTTACTCCTGATTTGAGCCTGATTCGTTCCTGAGGCGTTCCCTAGTAGTTAATCAAATTGTGTGTACCTCATTGTAAAGTTTTAGCTTCTATTTTGCAACAATTAATTTTTACAGAAAAGTCAGTCAACCCTCAGGAATCACTGATTTTTTTTTTACAGAAAATCTAGTTTTTCTCCCCTTATCTTGTTTTTTATTTTTTTATCTCAGCTCTTGACCCGGTCCATGACTGTTTTGTTTGTTTTGTGACCTGACTGATTTATCTGTCGCCTGTTTGAAACCGTCTCTTCTTTACCCACTTCCCAGTGCCCTGCGTATAAGTAAGCTTTTTCTTTCCATAGACTTTTCATTTTGTTTTTCTCAACCATACAATTTTCACTTTTATTTACTTGATCAAGCACCATTCTGGTTTTGCTTTCCTCTTTTAGCTGTCCCTTGTCAATGTGTCCTGCATGCGCTGACGGGTCATTTAAAGTTAAACACTGATAGGACCTTTTGAAGCACTGCGTTGGGGGCGAGGGAGGAGAAAAGGACTGAAAAAGAGAGAAAACGTTAGTAAAGTCAAAAGGGCATGGTTAGGAAAATTATGGAGAGCACATTTCAGGAACATCCTCTGGCCTCATGCTCTGGGTAAGTCTAACCAAACACAGCTTATATTCACACAAGAGCACTGCAGGGCAGTCTGGAGCCCATTAGCTATGTTTAGGAAATGATTTGGTCTGCATTTGGGAATTTTGGAGCTTAACCTGGAATCACATCAGCTTCACTGCAACAGCTGAAGGACACCTGTAAGAAAAAAAGCCTGAAAAGTTGCAAAAAACAAACACTTAGGATAACATTTTAACTAAATTTATATAACTAAACATATAAAATGAATCTACATATTGGATGTCTTGAATCCTACATCTTTTTGTTTCCTTCGGTAGCAAAAACTCAATTTCCCAGAATTCCTCCTGATCAGACCATATGCTGCTGTACAAAGCTGCTCTGAAAACCACCCTTTTTTATTTAATATATGCAGACTTCGTGAATAAAACTATCAAATAAAGCTGCCAGACAGACTATAAAAAAGGCTGGGGGAAGGGTACTCCATTAAGACTTTCTTTTCAGTCATTTATTTGTCTCCCAAAGTCTTAAGTGTATTCAGAGCCAGCCAGTTTATAAACTCTTTAAATCTCTCTTCAAATAAATCCTAACTTCAGGGAGCTAGTTTGCCATTAAGACGCCACATTAAGAAGTTAGTCTCTGTAAACTAGCATGTTTGGGGTTCCATTTATTAAGCAGATTAAAAAAAAAAGAACAAAAAAAAAAGGTAGGAAGACAAAGAAAGTGAAGAAGGCGTGCACATACCTCACTGTCCTACTGTCTTCGAACGTACCACCAACACAGAAAAGTAATTGCGTTCTTTACTGTCACGTCACTTATTGCTTATATTTACTTGTTAAGATATTCAAGAAGTTATAGTTATTGTATGACAGACTACATATTTGGCTTTATTAACTCTTAAACGGTTTGTTTAAGGTAATCCAGAATCGTAACACCCCTATTTTCTGGTGAAACTTGGTACGGTCCAGGAGTCAGACTCTGGGGCTCGCGCATAGTAAATCATTGAACTTTCTCCGAGGCGTCGTCTGGAGGTGCAGAGGGGCTGTCTTCATCAAAAAGCGACTTTGAGACTTATTTTATATTAAAAACATAGCTCATTATTTTATTTCTGCTGAAGAACAACCTCTCTGTTTGGGATGTTGTTGTGAAAAGCTGCCACACTTACAAAAAATAACATTATTTTGTCGTGAAAAGTCATCTCTGAATGGGACTCACAAGGTTAGTGATGGGTTATTTATCGTTTTATTTTATTATTGTATTCCATTAAGCTGTAGCTAGTTGTATTTATTTATAGTGCAGCGGGGCTTCAAAAATAAAATGCATTTTGTGTGTATTTTATCACTTTGTGGATTGTTTAACAATTATAACAGCTTTAGTCGAAGTGAAGATCACTTTGGCTTTTGTGTATGTTAATTAACAAAAAATCTCTTTTGCCTTAACTTCTCATTCAGGTTTTTTTAATTCATCACATGATTACCTAAACACCTTTATACCAGCATACTGTTTAAACTGACCTCTCTGTGTAAGGTTGTGTTATTGAAGATGTAAATAAGCACTTTTTGTTTTAATTTAAGCATCACGAAGCAGTTTTGTCCACCTATGGATGCATCTCAACCCCAAATAAAAGGAACCGACAAACAGATGTTCACTGTTTGTTGAGAATAGTGAACAATATCAGTTCATGTCTGGTCTGTTGCATCAGGATTGAGGATGCAAATCATTTCGAGTGTGTGCGTTGGAGTTTTAAATAAACCTGCAGGTGTGTGAGTGGACAAGACAAAGGAAACGAACCCACGGTAACGAAGCGCTCGGTGATACCTGACACCTGAAAACAAAACCTGGCCTCCTGAGCTGGACGCTATTGCTTTTGTCTTATCCTCTGTCAGCCCGTTTTAAGAAATTTGTACCAGTTTAACCGTTATATGGAAACTTTCTGACTTTTCTTTCTGCCTAATTAGATTCAGGACTGTTCATAGTTTGGACCCAGGCTTGAGGAAGGTGGGGTGTGTCGATGTCTAAAAGATTTAGGATCCAGCAGATAGGTGGTTCCATAAGATGACGAGAAGTGTTTGTGACAAGTTAAATCTTCAACGACTCCCCCGAGGACGACAAATCTGTGTCCGTGAGTTGCTTCTGAACCCCCCCGTTCCCCAGAGAGGGTTCATTTGTGGTTTGAAAGCTATTTTACTCTCCTCCTGGGAGCTGCGCGCACGTATATTTTAACGAACGAATGAATTCACTTTGCGAGCTTTGGTCTCCAGATTGGTGATCGTTGCAACATTCTGATTGCAACAGTTTTTCCAACTCGTTTGTGGATTTTAATTAAAAATGGGTTTCTTTTTCCCGCCCCGTTTGCAGTTTTGAAATGCATGTGGCTTGCATGTCAAACCTGATGAAGAACTAGCTTCATCTCAACACTTGGACATGGGATCATGGCGACTTGTTTATGATTCTATAGCCTAATGGTCTCAAATTGGCTAAATCCCTCCTCTTATGTTAACCAAACAGGGAAACAGTTTCCCCTCCTCTTACATTGTGGTAAGCGTAGATCTACATGGGAACAGAAATTGGCTCCAGACGGGAAACGGCCCCTACATCTGTGTCCTCAAAGACTCTGAGGTCTGCCTTTGTAGCTGAGACTTTAAATTATCCTATAAATGTACATACAGACTAATTTAAGTTTTTTTTTTTTTGTCCTCGTTGAATCTAATTTGTGTGTATTGGTGAGTGCACAAACTCAATTAGCTGGTAAAGGAGTCAACGCATGAATGAGATTAAATGTCACGAACCTCAATGTTGGAACCCAATTGCAGAGAGATGAGTGAGGCAGGAGTTCAAAAATCAAAACAATTTATTCTTTTAACCACAAAACAAAAGGCTGTCGGTGCAGCAAAACTTACTTTTAGCAGATTGGATAGTGCAGAGCAGATCATCAGGGTAGCAGAAAACAGACAAGGCAGAAGAGGATTGTGATGTCTGAGTACATGGAACAATCACCGGACAAGGAGTGAAGGAAAGAAAGGCTTTTTATGTGACAGAGGGAGAGTTAGTAACGAGAGCACCTGGGCAAGTGGCTGATGAGGGACAGGTGTGAATGATAAAGACAGAGTGGAGAAGCAGACTGAGGAATGAGAGGAAAAATAACAGAATCAGATAAACAGAAAATCACACCCAGAGCAGAACAACAAAAAACATAAAAAGCAGACAGAGACAGAACCAGTCAAGCAGAACTCAGAATTAAAGTGACACATTTACAAAACACCTTGAAAAAGAAGGAAATGATTTAGTTTGTGAGATAACAGGAACAGATACACAAAAGCAGAAGACACACAAGGAGCAGAGGCTTAGGCAGATGGGGGGGGCAGCGGGGACCGCTGACCGTGACAGTTGGTTTCTTGGTTGCAGCTTGAAGGAGGTGGCAGAGGCTTGGCAGATGAGGGGGGCAGTGGGGGCCGCTGACCGTGACATTAAAAGTGTTTTATTGTGAGCAATGCGTCTTGAAGCTGTTTTTCAAGTCGAGAGCGCAAAGTTGAATTAAATTCACGTGTAAGCAATTAAGGGTTTGATAAAATGGGGATTTTAAGAGCACAAGTTTAATTTGAGTAGAAAAGGTTGTTTAAAAAAAAGGTAATTTATGCGTTTCTGTTTTATTTTAAATACAATTTTAATTAATCTGCACCTTTGCTTTTATCGTCTAGGCTGACACACGATAATAAATCCATTATAATGATTATTTAAAGGAATGCATATCACCTGCCGTCTTTAATGTCAGCGGTTTAGACAAGGAGATTACAATATGTCGTGCTCAGAGTTTAAGTTGTGAATGACTCTCAGCTACCATCTCAGCAAATTTCAGCTCGTATTTGTGTTCGCTAGGATTATGTTCCTGTGGTGGCCATCTTGGATTAGATTAACTCAAAAAGGAATCGGTTACAGATGTCAACTCCACTGGTTACTTTCTGAAAGTAGAGATGCACGATAATGGATTTTTGGCCGATATCCGATATGCCAATATGTTAAAACTTATTTGGCCGATAACCGATATCAATACCGATATTTTTTCCCTACACCTACTTACAGAGACTGCACAGCTTTCTCTGCTGTGGAATTAAAATTCATTATTCTGAATGGTCTTTGTCAGTTTGGCCTGCGACCAAATACAGAAGCCAAAAAGGGGCTGAAAATGATGCAACACTTCAACTTGGATTATGTTTATTGTCAAAGTTCTTCATGACATTTACTCTCTAACACAATGACAACACTCGAACAGTGCAAATTTGCAATTTTTCACAAATCTAAACTCAACCTGTTCACAAGCACATCATGCGTTTTCTGTGTCATTGTTTCGATACGTTTCTGCAACGTCACAAGATCTATTTCCATCCAGTGTTGCATTAATTTTTCACCAAGATCTTGCATTGATCACTAGGCACTATGATGGGTGCATCACTTCACCTGCCTCTCTTCTTACCTTAATGTGTCCATCACTCTGGAACAGAATAAATCTGGACTCATCAGACCACATGACCTTCCTCCATTGCTCCAGAGTCCGATCTTAATGCTCCCTAGCAAATTGAAGCCTTTTTTCCTGGTTATCCTCACTGATTAGTGGTTTTCTTACGGCTACACAGCTGTTCAGTCCCAGTCCCTTGAGTTCCCATCACATTGTGCGTGTGGAAATGCTCTTTCACTATTAAACACAGCTCTGAGTGCTGCTGTTGTTTTTCTTCCATTTGATTTCACCAAACGTTTAAGTGATCGCCGATCACGATCATTCAGGATTTGTTTCCGGCCACATTTCTTCCCTACTATCCTTCCAGTTTTTAATAATGCGTTGGACAGTTCTTAACCCAATTTTAGTAGTTTCTACAATCTCCTTAGATGTTTTCTCTGCTTGATGCCGATGATTTGACCCTTCTCAAACAGACTGACATCTTTTCCACGACCACACCATGCGTCTTTCAACATAGTTGTTAAAGAAATGAGAAGCAACTCATTGCACAAGTTGGAGTTAAATAACTCGTTGCTAGCTGAAAGATAATCGCCCATGCAGTGAGTTATTTTAATGGAATGGCCTATGTCCAATATTTCACTGTATCGTTAATATCGGCCGATACCAATACCACGCCGATAATATCGTGCATCCCGATCTGAAAGTGTCATTATTATCTGTTTAGTGGTTCGTTAACTGTATGAACAAAGCAACACACGCACACAAACAGAAACATTATTGCCTTTGACGGCCAGCAATAAACACTCATCGAAGGGGGAGGATTAGTAAATAGGTGTCGTTAACTCAGGAGTAAAGAGGAAATTAAAAAGAGGTGGGGGGCTGTGAACAAATAAGGACACTGCGTTTTACTCTCCACTTAAAAGGTGGCACATGGTGCGGTTGTTGAGGGTCGGAAATTAGATTTTCACAAGAGTTGACTGCTGGCTAACGGTGTGTGTGTGTGTGTGTGTCGCTAAATGCTGAGATATACTGTGATTCATTAGACAGACACTTGCAAAACACAGATAGACGGCGCATACATTACTTTATTACTCATGTCTGGAGACACATATTATTAGATGTTACCTAGACTCAGAAATGAAGACGTGTGAGTCTTTGTGTTTGTGTGTGTGCGCTTCCTAAAACCTGCCTTTTGATCCTTCTGTCATGACACATCCTCACCGATTGTGCTTCAACCTGTAAGTTTCTGTTTACACAACTATGGATTCAAAAAGTTCACAGTCCAGCTGCGTAGACTAAACACTTTTTAAGTTGTGCGTTTGTGCGTGTGGTGTTTGCTTGAGCTCAGTCTATCCTGAAGCGTTACGCGAACAACAATCTGCCGTGGAGGCACTTAAGGCGAAGCGAAGACGGACACGACCTTTTGTACTTAAACCGCAACGTCGTCTTAACTCATCTTTTAACTGTGAATCTGGGAAGGAGGTTGTGAGTGAGGAAGAAAGGAGGGTAAGTATGAGAACAAGAGAAAGAAAAGTCAGAAAAGCTGTTTTGACATTTTTCCATCGAGTCTTTTTCCATTCGACTTCTTGGTATATCCCCCACTCCCTCCCCTCGTGCCTCGGTGGTTTTGTCTCTGACTTCACATCCATGGAATCTGATGTAACTGTTGCAGAGCTATAAAAAAGGTGCTTTTTCAGCTCTTTACACGAGCATTAACATTAGGGAGGTTTTACAGGCTTACCTGAACTCTTTGACCAAGAAGGCTGTTGCACAAATACCTAAAAGACGGACAAAACCATTGAAGCTGCTTTTTATTTTTATGCGTATTGGTGCCTTGTCATTCTGTTCGACTAGTGCGAACGTTTATGAAGCGTTCACACTGTTGCGATCCATTGTTCTTCAGCATCTTTCTCATCCCACAAGTTTTGTGCTATTTCAACAAATCATAAATCAAAATGTTCAGCTCTTTCACGACAATCCTGCTATGATGTTTGCTGTTGGCGCAACTTTAGCTTTTTGAACTATTTAGCCTTTTCTGCCAGAAAATAGACAGAGCTCATTTTACATCCATCAAATCTTTAGCTCTGTTTACAACCTTTTACTGCTCCTTTCACATTTTGTTCTGCTTCAGCTTCTTTCCTTGTGCAAATTTAATTTTTTCAGCAAATTTCAGCTGTTTTTTTGCTCTTTTCAGCTTCTTTCTGCCAACTACATTTTTGTGCTTCTAACTTCTTTCTCCTAATTTTTTCAGCTTGTTATGCTCCTTTCAGCGTATTTATGCAAGTTTTAACATTTCGTGCTATTTCAGCTACTATTTAGCTGCTTTATGCTAATTTTAACTTTTTTGACTAATTCCACATTTTTTGCACTCATTTAAAGTTTTTTCAGACTAATTCAGCTAAATGTGCTCTCTCCACTTCCGTCTGGTAATTTAAGCTTCTTTCTGCTTTTGTAGCTACTTTTCAGCAGTTTTTTGCTCGTTTCAGCTTTTTTCAGATGATTTTCACTTGTGTTGTGCTCATTTCTGCTTCTTTCAGCAAACATGTTCTTTCTGCTTTCTTCTGTTAATTTAAGTTTGGTTTATCTTTTCAGCTACATTGTTTGTAGCATTTTTAGCTAATTTCAACTATTTTCATATAAATTCAAGTTTTTCATGATAATTCCTGCTGATTTCAGCCTAATTAACTTCTCTGCTAATTTCAGCATGTTATGCTCCTTTCAGCCTTTTCTGCTATTTCAGCTATTATTTAGCTGTTTTTTGCTAATTTTATCCTTTTCAGCTAATTCCACATTTTTTCATCTCTTTCTGCTTCCTTCTAATAGTTTAAGCTTCTTTCTGCCTTTTCGGTTACTTTTCAGCAATTTTTTTTGCTAAAGTCAACTTATTTGAGCTAATTTCTTCATTTCTGTACTAATTTCTGCTTATTTAAACCTAATTCAACAAATATGTTTTTTCTGCTTTCTTATGCTAATTTAAACTTGTTTTTTTTTTCATTTCAGCATTTTTAAGCTAATTTCAGTTGTTTTTCAGCAAGTCCTTCTGCAATAAGCATTCGCACTGCGTTTTCGCAGGAAATGCAGTTTCTTTCTTCTTCTCTACAACCACCTCTTTTATTAGTTTCTGCCTTTCTGTGACTTTCTGTTCCCATCTGAAGTATTTGGACAGCTGTGGTGTGGCTGTGTGTATTCCAGAGGTTGTGACCCTGACATCTTGTTTAATACCTGGCTCTTGCAGCCTAATTGATGGCCAGAGCAAACACCGAGAGCTGGGACGACTTGTGCGAGCATGAGCATGTGCGAGAAGAATATTCTAGCTTCATTTTAAATTTAAAGTTGTACTTCATGTGTTACTTCTTCATAATCATTGTTCATAAATGTCAAGGTCAGTTCACATAATTGATATCATGTAATTAAAACCACTGGACTTCTGCAGTAGTATTTAGTTGTGTACTAAATTACTATTTTTGTGTTTTTCTTCAAGGATATTCTTTGTGTCTGGGTAAGTCATATTACTTCCGGTTCAACCATCCTGAAGAGGCCAGCAGAATGAAGAGCATGCTTCCTCAGAAGAGCCCAGTGTCAGCTTTAGCCTACAATACAGGTAAAGACAGATGCCTGGTGATAAACTAGTAAAAAAAAAAAACTTGACCTAGAAATATCACCAAATTTGTTCTCTATTTCTTCCATCATCTCCTTTTTGTTGTAGTTTTACTGTTTCTACCTGTTTTATTCCTCTTTTTACTTACCTGCTTCACTTTTTCACCAAATCTGCCTTTATTTTTTTAACGCACTAACTTTGTTTGGAGGAAAGAGGCCAGGTTGTCTGTTTACAGAAGGCCTGTCACGATAACAAATGTTGCTGGGCGATAAATTGTCTCAGAAATTATTGCGATACGCGATAATATTGTTTGAAATTTGACAATTAGTAATTAATGTCAAATTTAAGAAGAAATGTTGGTTAATTTAAAATAGTTCACAACAAAACAACTGGACCTTATTTGTAACTGAAGGCATTTCGCTTCTTATCATAGGAGCTTTCTTAATTCAAAGCAACGAGGAGTGTGGGATTCAAGTTATAAAGCAGAGGTGTTCTGTAAGCTTTGGAACTTTTTTTTGGATTTACCATGTCCTGGATGACTGAGAATCTTCATCAGCGTGTTGGTTAATTTGTTTTGTGTGTAGTACTTTTTTTAAACCACTGGATGGCAGTATAAGACTGTTTGAACCGAAGGATGGATAGTGAGGGAACGAGCAGAGTGTCTCTATAATGGGAGGGAGGCCCCTTGACGTGACATGGGCTGTCTCTCCCTGTTTTCGGTTCTCAAAATGGCGGACGCTCTGTGTGGTTTGAGCTCTTTTCACACAAAGTTTTTAATTAAAAAATCATCAAACAAGTTCTCAGCTTCTTTTTGCAGAGAAACACAACTTTTTACACTAAGGCGTGGGTTTCAACCGTGAATTTTGGAGCTTGGACAAGACGTAGGTTTTTTTTCCCGAGGTTGGCCTGTTAGCTTAGCTCGTAGCTTATCTTTTCAGATTAGCTGCTTTTAACTAGGGATGCACCGATCCACATTTTTACTTCCGATCCGATCCTGCTACGTCCCAATATCTTCATCATTATTGATTTTATATGAGGCTGTAATAATCTCCTCTCTTTAGGCAAGTACAATTTGTACAAATATATGCATGTCCAAAAAGGCAACATGAGGTAAGTTTTATGAATGTTGGATAAGTTTCAAAGTTAGAATTAAATCCTGCTAACACAAAACATGTTTTTATTTTTTAAATTCCTAGCTTTAAAGTGGATATTAAAGTGATTAAATGGCTTCAAACATCTGCTAAGATCATGGCATAAACCAACACAAGACATGTTCCTGTTTTTAGTATTTTACATCGCTTTATAATGTAGCTGTTTTTGTTTCGTTTTTTTTTTTTTTTTTAATATTCTTGTATTTTTCAATTCATTTGTTTTTTTATGATTGTTTACTGTTGAACTGATAAATATCTCCTGGAGGGTAAACTATATCTTGGCTGCAAGTATCAACCTGAGAAATCCTTCGTTTTCTACAGCTGATAGTGGTTGGTCATTAATTACGATGACGTTTAGCAACTTCTCGGTAAACAGTCAAGCTCCGGGGCTTCAGCGGTGTGCTATTCTCATTCAGTCCGAAGAAGGCAGTCTGATTTCGGTCAGCCGCGCTCATTCTGCCCCTCCTCCGAGACGGACAGACTGAGCGGGTCAGACTGAGCGCAACTGACCGAAATCAGACTGCCTTCTCCGGACTGAATGAAAATAACACACCGCTGAAGCCCCGGAGCTTGAATGTCCAACGTAAAACTAACTTTACCGTGGTTTAATGTGGTGCTGTGGCTCTGCAGACATTGCACGTTGCTGTCTTGTTTTGTGGTGTTTCTAGTGTAAAATACTTCCACACAGCGGACATGTTTAGATGAAAAGTTGGTTAACCGTTAGCCACAGTGCTACTGCACGTTTTAGCTGGCTGCAAACTTTGAACTGGATTTCCTGAATGTGAGGCGAGTCTTATTACTCTGGGTTCATGAGACACGCCTCCGTTCAGGAAATCCATTCCATAGTTTGAAGCCAACGTGCAGAGCAACCGGCAGGGAATCACATGTGGAGACTTTTTTACTTGGAGACAGACATGCATCATGGATCGGAAATCTCTACAGGTTGGATCGGAAAAATCCGATACGTAAATTATGCTGGTATCGGATCGGCCTCATCACTACTTTTAACGATCCAAAAACATGATTTGAGACGGTTAAAACTGATTTTAAAGATAAAGGGAGGGGTCAGTGAAGAGCACTGGAGTGGAGCCTTTTCTCATCCAGTGTCTTCAGTAGAACGAGAGCGACACGAAGAAACGATAAAGCCGATAAATGAAAATGAGGTCGATAATTTTCATTTATGTTGCGAATGATTGATTTATTGTTTATCACGACAGGCCTTGTTTACAGGTCCTTTTAACAACGATCTCACCTTATCTCAGATAACGTGTAATAAGATGTTTACAGGCCTCTGTGTTCTGGTTTTCATCACCGCTTCATCAGCGTTTCTCCACTCCAGGATGAGGTCTAAAACAGCTTTTTGAAATCAGAATAAGATGTGCAGCTGCGCAACACATAGCCAAGAACAAAAGTGCAAACATAAGTAGGACACCAGATTGCTTTTAAATGCAAAATTGTAAAATCCAAAGCATATTGGACATTTTTTGCATCTAGTATCTCTTTATCTCCATGGTGATACAGCTGAATTTTACCGTCTCGCAGGTGATTGATCGGGCTGTGGATAAGGTGTATGCTCAGTGGAATTCTTGCTCTTTAAACCTCAGACACAAGGAATGTACTCCTTTCCTCCTCACTCCCCCATCTCTGCACACATACTAACTAAACTGTTAATGCAAACAGCTTTTATCTTTTTTATTTATTCGAGTGTCAAGACTCTGACGTGTGAAGACTTCCACACACAGCGGGATGAACAATTATGATAGAAGACTTGACCCGTGCTTTTGGTTTAAATGTGCCCATGTATGGACAGAAATGATTGTGTGTGCGTGCGTGTGTCTAGATCTTATGATGCCTTTCATTTTCTGCTCCAGTTTTCTCCCAACAGCTTTAACATTTTCTTTCTCACGCAGACACTCATTTAGTTGGTTCCTAGTCGTTTCTGTTACAAATCAACCACTCCTGGTGTTTGCACAGATGAAACAAACACTTCCGCATGTCACTAAGAAGATCCACAGTTCTGAGTTGAAGAAAAGCCATTCTGTGTGTGTGCTCGGGGGCGTGGTGGCGAAATGCTGGGTGGTCTAAGCTTAAGAGCTGTTATAGCGTCTTTTCCACATGGAAACCACAGACGATTAAAAAATAGGCAGGTCTCTCGCACGCTGCTTTACCTACTGGATTTTCACCTGTGCCTTTAATGACAGGATGTGCACAGCTAGCTGCTGGAAGTCTTCACGGAAAACAAAGCAAGCGCTATCAATCAAGCACACTCCAGCTGATCTTTTAAAGTAGCTGATTTTACTGGGAAGGATGTAAAAACAGACTTTGCTGAGGTCTGGAGAAAGATCTGACTGCTCAAACTGCTTTAAATAAAGACTTAAGGAAGGGCAGTGGGCCCCTTAAGGGTGCTGCACAATATGGTGTGGGCTTTTTCATTTAGCAAAATCCTATTCTAAGGAAATGGGCTCAACTTAAACTGTTTGCTTTGGATCTAATGGAGTTTTTTGTGTGAGTGTGCAGTTACACACAGAATTACTTTTATGTAGAGTCCTGTATTCGGAAATTTGCTGCCAGTTGTGGAATATTTTTGCAGATATTTTTTGCCAAGAACATGATTTGTACATCTTCAGGTACACATACAACCTCCCCTCTCTTTTGTCCGTCTCTATTTATGACCTTCACTTTCCCCCCACTTTTTCTTTCTATTCCTTCTCTTCATTTTTCTTTATTTTTCTCAAATCAAAGTCTAATATCGCACATCTTCATTTTTATCTCTATACCAAAACTTCCCTATTGTTTGTACATGCCCTATTCATAAAATTTCTCTTTATCTGAACGGTTTTACTTATAAAATTGCATCTGTAACCATAATAAGTTTGAGTTCTCTCTCTTGTCAGACTATTTGAAGTTTAGCAGCGATTATAGTCATGCAGTCGTGGGGGGTACCAGTAGTGCCAGGGGTATGAGATCAGCCTCGGAGCTTCGGGATTTGATGGACACCCTGCAACGCAAGAAAATTGCTCTGGAAAACAGCCTGAGGGCTAATGGGAATGCTAACCCCTCCTACTTTAGCATGACACAGGTCAGCTTTCACTTAATTGCTTTTAAATTGTTTGTGAAACATGTTTGGATAGCTTTGACACCTGCTATGTTCAACTGAGCTACATTTTTACTCATTACCTAAAATGCAAAACGTAATAATTACTCATTACCTGATTTATATTACAGTGCATCTTGAATTCTGATAGCTATTTTCTTCTTTTGTATCTCAGTCTCCTCCCACTACACCCGTTTCAACTCCTGCAACATCTTCATCAGTCTATCAGGAACAGGCAAGGCGTTTCTACAGCTCTGATCGCCCACCTATGTCTTTGAAATCTGCTCCCCCTCCTTCCTCTGGACGACGATCAGACCCTTCTTCTTCTTTGGCCTCGCGCATCTCAGTCGGCCGCAGTCAGGACAATGGTGGCGTCGCAGACAGCCGTCGACCGCACAATCTAGGTTCCTCTCCTATGCTCTCAACGTGGAATGGTGGAGGTTCTTCCTCTTCGGTTACTGGTGGCGATAACTTCCTCCTCTCTGTTACTCCCTCCTCGTCATCCCGCGCTTCATCGGCAGGAGGTGCAGTCAGCATGCCCTCAAGCCCTCGTTTAGGTCGTCGTACCTACGGGAACCAAGAACCATCACCCAGCAGTCGAACCAGGAAGTACTCAGCAGGGTCACTGAACAGCATGATAACAGGGGGGCACAGCCGCTCGCTGCCACGTCTTTGCCCTTCCCCATCTCCTCGCAGTGACAGCAACGGGACGCTTTCTTTGTCAATGCTTCCTCCACGGCGGTCTGATATTGCAGGGGCTTACAAATACAGCAAAGACCTTCACAGCAACAGTCCGAATGTCAGCCTTGAACTCAACAAGTCCATCCAGCAAGTGTCTAACAGAAATCAAACCCAGAGCAGCACTCACAGTGAAGGTGTTGTGTCCATCTCCCTTTCTTCGTCCAAGAGCTCCACCAGTCATTCCATCTCTTCTACAACTGCCCCGCCAGATGTGACAATCCCATCCAAAGCAGGAGGCTCCTCTTCCCCTCGTGTTGCCAAAAAACTTAGCCTGGCCTCCACCAGCTCACTGGGCTCTGTGAGCTCCACAAGTTCCAGCCCTCCAGAACAAGAACGTCTTTCCAGCCAAGGGGTCTCTCTGGGACTAGATGTACATATGGGAGAGAGAGAAAGACGAGGACTAGAGTTCACCTGTGGCCCAGGACATGGAGAGAGGAGGACTTCATTTGGGAAGGCGGGACTCGAACCTGGGATTGGTTTGGGGGAGAGGAGACAGTCATTCAGCAAAGCTGGGATGACTCCTCCGGGGGGGTTTAGGGAGAGAAGAGGGAGCATCAGCTCACTGAGTGGAAAGGAAGAATTAACGGATTACCACCATCGACAAAAAGAAGAAAGACTTCGCGAGCAGGAGGTGGAGAGACTGGTGAGTTTCCTGACTTTTAAATGTAAAGCTTGTGAGGTTTTTATTAATACCCAGAGTAGTTGTGATTGAAAGAGCAACTCCAAGACACATAGTAAATTTACAGTGTTTATTTACAATAGTGAAAATAGATAAACAGTAGAACTGCAACCTTGGTGTGAGGGACTGGAACCCTGAAGCGCAAGGACAGTTAGGAGGAGGATAAGAAGGTCCACAGGTGGTTCTGATAATTTGCAGGCAGCTTACGGTAGGAGAAGATGGTAAACTCATAGGCATGAGGGTCCAATTGTTCCAAAAGTAGTCCAGAGGGGTCCCAGAGAGATTGCAGATACGATGGGCAAGCGGAGAAAGCAAGGAGCAGCTGAGATCACCAGGCGATTCACAGAGAACACTAGGAGGTCCAGGGCATTGAGGAAACACAGGGAAATGCTGAAAAGCACAGGAGCAAGGTCTTTGCATTAATCCCAAGAACACAGTAGAGGTCAGAAACACACTACCATAAGGCAGACAATGCACCAGCGTCGGAGTGAAGTCATCTGCTGCCATTTATACCCCTGTAGCTCATCAAGGTAATGATCCGCAGGTGTGCATCCGATGGCGCCATCTGGTGTAGGGAAGCTGTAGGAGAAAACCCTTGAACTCCTACGAAGCTATGATTTAATTTTCAGTGACAGATGGCTGTGTTTGCCCATGGTTTTATTTGATTTAAAGCAGGTAATTTATGTAAACCAAATAATTCTGCTGACGTGTGATGGCACTAAAATATTAAAACGCAATATTTTACAGTACTGGAATGCTTGGCCTTATAATAATAACATTCTCTTTGGCCTCTCAGACATACTCTCCCAGGGATCTTAACACACACACATAGTGAGGTTTACCACTCAACAGATGCTTATGGCAGCCAGCCCATACTAACAGGACTATTCTTACCCTTGTGCTCGGATTGGGTATGTGTGGGTGCGTGTTTATGTCAGTCATCTGGAGGTCCGCCCGATGCGGTTTGTACCACCGAGCAGCCGCAGAGCTCATCATTTAGATGTGGGTCAGAGAAACCAAGATTACAGAGTTTAGTGTAGCAGGTGGATAAACACACAAACGCACAAGTGAACTTGTAATTCCACGTCTTTATACTCTGCCTCGCACAAGGTCATACACTCAAGTTCTCATTAAAGAGCCATTTTAAACTTTGGCTAATCTTTGAACTGAGCATTCAGCTGATGTGGTTAAAATTACATGTGATGTCTTTGGTTACCTGATAAAGAAAACCCCTGTATTCAAATACCGTCAGTCGAACAGTAATTTGAGTTTAAATAGTTGCTTTATAGTATAATATATTTAATATTTTGAGCAATGGGTTCTAAAAAAAATAGATACAATGAAAAATAGCTTGTAGTTGTACTGGGTTTAACAGGCAGACCATGCCTCAACTTTTTCTTCCCTCTAGTGGTCGTTTATAGAACTGCGTTCTTTGATCCTGGTCATAAATACGTGTTAATTCTGCATTGAACTGCAGCAATATTATTAATTTCATTGACTTGTTTAATAATGCACAGTAGTGAGGTTTAGTCAAGTTTCAGGTACCATTATTATTTGGATGGTTTGTAGCACCAAATTTGGACTTTTTTTGTTTTTACCAAAAAAAGGACCACATTTTAAATGTGTCAAATCAAATAATCCTGTTTTTAATTGCCATAACAAAAACATAAATAAATAAATAAATAAATAAATAAATAAAATCACAAAATAAACAGTATGATACAGAAAGCTGCAAAGAATAACCGAAGTGTAAATATTTATCCTCTATGGGTCAGGCTAAAGAAAGCACCACTGCTGCTTCTATTTCTGCTTCTCCTTTCTTTTTTCCTGTCTTGTAATTTATTCTTTTTTATTGCTTTCCAATTTTCCTTTTGCATCTACAGAGGCTTGTGTTAACTAGAATAGAACAAGAGGACACGTTACACTTGGGGTAATGTGCATGTTGTTAATAATGTTAAGGGCTGCATGATATTAGGAAAACATGCAACTGCAAAATTATATGTTCTCTCATTATAACATGCACAACAGTCTGTGCGCCATCTGTGAGCATTTAGAGAAGTAAAGATCCAGTTTGTTGCCATATTTGTTTTATTTGTGTGTAGTTGGTCTGAAATGTATGCAGCTCTAGTGTTCACATATGGGTGTATTTATTTTTTTGTAAAATACTGATTAATTTTGTGAGATTACTTGAGATGATTGCCATTTTTACCATTTTAATACTTTTACTCTCCAAACACTTTGTGGTTTACTTTTTTTTCCTCGAGCACAGTGTCCTGGATTGAGCCTTGCTTCTTTAGTTGCATTGCAAACGTTCCTGTGTTTGTAGCCGTAGCTTGTTTCCGATTGTAGCTGTCAGCTGTCCACCTGCTCATTAGCTAACTCGGCCTCTCTCTGTCACGCACAAGCCCAAAGCTTTGCTGTTTCTAATATTACTTACACAGGCTTGCTGTGTGGCTCATATACTTATCTAACCAGAGGTATTAGAGTGAGGGGTCATTTTGACTCTTTTCAGCTTCTGTAACTCGCTACATATAGCTGCGCTAGGGCAACCAGAGCAGTGGTGGGGACGTTCGGCTGTAGGGACACAGAGTAAGAGGAAGCAGTCTTCCTCAAATATAAACATTGATACATTTAGCTAGAATGCGTTATTGATATGGAAAGGAATGTTGCTGGGCTTAAAGTAAATGGAGTTACTGACTTCTTCAATGCTTCCTAAGGTAATCCTTATGTTTTTCCAGTAGGACTGTTGCCATTTTTTTTTTTGTTTGGGTTTGTTAAGATGTAACCTGTACTAGCTGTGTCTATATTTGTGTGGTCATCCCAGGAAAGGCAGCGGCTTGAAACCATCTTGTCTCTGTGCTCTGAGCTCGGCCGGACCGAAAGCGATGGAGGTGGATCAGCACCGAGGTCAACCTCGGCTGTCGCAAACCTTCAGAAGATCAACCAGGAGCTGGAGAAGCTCCAGCTGAACGATGACGACGACGAGGACGATGATGCGCCGTCCGTATTTTCGGACTCTTCGGCTGTTAATGGGACGTCAGAGAAGGGTCACGTGACCTCCCCTGGATCTGAGAACGGCTACTATGATGACGATCTGCAGGTACGACGAAGGCGCAGCAGTGGACCCAGAGACTACCGGGCTGAATCACCTGTCAGCCTGCGAAGCTTTGCTCCCTCACCTGCTCCACGTCTGCACAGAAAGAACGAGGTATACCTCAGTCGTCCTGCAGGCTTACTCCACATTACATAACTTTACATTAATGTGTTTTTCCTAAATTTATTAAGCTTCTAATATACATGATATTTTCAGTGTCACAAATGTTTTAAGATCACTTCGTAAATAATTTTAAAATGTATGATTTCCTTAGCACATTGTCACATTACATGAATCATACAAAACCTGTAACAGCAGTAGAGTGGAGTTACAAAAGAAGTCTGTGAAGACTGACACCAAGAGATATTACAAGTTGCTGCCATGTATTTATACCTTTTATTTACTTCAATCAGTCAGGATTAAAGTAGAAATATGTTTTTCTTCATCTTCTCTGTAGAAATCATGAGAGCTGCAGGGTTTGCTTGTCCTTTTCCATGTGCAGTATTGATATGTAGAAACACAGATGGGCAGCATTTACAGCTCATTTATTAGATTATAGCAGGCCAGATGTCATCATCTATAATTGACAGCTGGTGTGTGTGGGTGTATGCTTACTTGTGAGCTTTGTCTGAAAAATAAATTTATCTCAAAATGTAAAAAAGGACTAAGGCTATTAGCTAAAATTGAGCTATTTTACAAGAACAACAACAAAAAAAATCAGGATTATACAAGTAAAACAAAATGATTTTCAGAGTAGTGACATAAAAATACACACTTGGAACACTTATTTCGTTTAATTATGCCACATTATTAAATTAGAATTTATAATTTAAAATTATAATTTGTTTAAAAGACTTGTCTAATCAATTAAATGCATTTTTATAGTTGAATAACATTTGATCACCATTCAGTCTGGTTTTAGAAAACAGCACGTTACTGTTACACCAGTAACGGGGCTTCTGGGTGGGGCCCTGTTGGCTTCTGGGAAATGTAGTCGTTATGAGCGGTGATACAGTGTAGGCTTATTGAGAGAAAACTACAAAATGGTGGCGCATGTCCGAAATATTTTATTTTATTTCATTAATTTTTTTTACTGTACAGTATAATATTGTAGTATTAAAGTTGACAATCGTGCGTCGTGTACAGTTTTTAAAAAATCGTGTACAATTTTATTTTGAAAAACCACAAAAGAGCGATTCCTCGAAAGTCGAACCTCGAAGTAACGAGGGACTACTGTATCGTTAATTGTTTTGATTATTCTTTTTTGACGTGTGCTGCTGACCTCTTGGCCAGGTCGCCCTTGGAAAAGAGATCTTGATCTCCGTGGGTTTTTATCTGGTTAAATAAAGGTGATGATGAAAATGCAGATTAGTAAAATTACAGCACATTAAGGTGAGCATCCAATGATGCAGTGTGTATTTATTATACTTAAAAAGCCTTTATGATATTGATTAAATGGATTAATATAATGGTGGTGTCATTATCAGGTCGTAGAAGATGCAGCTGGCCGCTCAATGCCCTCAGAGGAGGAAGTGAGGCGTGTGGAGGAGGAGAGGATTCAGGTGCTGAACAACATTGAGGAGCTGGAGCAAAAAATCAAAGAGCTGGACAACCAAGTGGAAGAATCTGCCCGAGAGGTTAAAAACTGATTGTATTAAATAAAATCTGTATGTTATTCAAAGTTTAGTTTCATGTCAACATTTGATCATAATAGGAATAAACTGCAAAATATTTTAATCTGTCCAAATTTCAAAATAAGTTTTTTTTTATTTTTTTATTTTAAGGTGGAGGTTGAGCGAGCGCTGGTCGAGGCTGAGCAGGAGTCTGAAGTAGCGGCTCTGGAACAGGAAAAAAACGCTTTGGAGGCTCTTCACAACAAAATAGAGGAACTAGAGACAAAGTCCCAGCAGGAAAAAGAAAAGGTATGCAATAAACATTTCTTAACTTTAGTACAAATGTGATTTAGGACGCTTGAATTATGTCAATACGACAAAATTCCTCCTAAAGATGCTTCTTCTATAACAGGAAATGCTGGTAAGGAACTATACTAGTTAAATTCTTTAAGTTTTCTGTAAAGCCCCTAATAAAACAAAACCTTTGAAAGGACTTTACCCATGATATATGATATTGGAAAACATATAGGCTACCCAGAAACTCTCCTATGCAGCGTCATGTGACTATCCAGTAGGCGTTAATCCCTTTCATGCTCTCTCCAGTCCAAATATACATCTGCTAATACTACCCAGGGTGCATCTGTCCACCAAGTGGTTCTATGTAACGCAGTACTGCAGGACTACCACAGATGTGTACAATTAATAGTGTGCATTTTTATGTTAATATGGTAACACCGACTGGGTGGGAGATGTAGGTGGATTGTCAGAGGGGATGTTGTGTGCAAGTGTACATTTCTTTGTTTGGAGCTTCCTCATTCGTTGGAATGAGCCTTGGCTCGATGTAGCCACAATCATATTGTGTAGGAGATGAAGCTGGATACTGACACAATGAGGGATAGATGAATAGAATAAACAGAAAATTGCTGTTCATTAACAGAGAAAGCTAGCTAAGTGCTTGTTCCTTGTGTAGGTTGCAGTGTTTATAGAAAGGAGCATCAGTGTGTTCGTTAATCCGCCACAGAGCCATTCCATGTGTATCTGTTTCCCTTCCCACCCGCTCCTTCAATAATCTCCATTTAAACAAACTGGGCTGCAGGCAGAGCGCAAACCCACTCCATAAACCACCCTCCTTACTCCTTTAACCAGCCCGTCATTAATCTGCCTGATTGTTTTCTGCCTCCTTTTCTCCCCTCCAGGCTAGCCGTACCAACCTGAACGTCATAGCAACTAACTGTCAACCCCTCCCCAGTCCCCACTAACTCAGCCATCCTCTCTCTGTCCTGTGTGTGTAAATGTGCTTGTCTTTGTTTTTACATGTGCACATGGAACAAATGTGCACATGGCGTGTGGGGATGTGCGTACATGTGTACATGTGCGTGTACCAGGCAAGCGAGTTGCTGCAGGCAGAAAGGGGCAGAGTAGAGAGGTTGGCTCAGATTGTGTGCGAGCAGCGCTCTCAGCTGGACAGCTGCCCTGAAGCCACCAAGGAACCCCTGCAGGAGCAGCTAGCCAGGGTCAGTACACACACACACGCACACACTCACATGCACAATTCAGAATTTGCTTAAGTGTTAGCCAATAAATCCATGCAGAAAACGTTGAACTTGTCTTGGGAATTGCATCTGTGTTAAATTATCATATAGTCAATGTGGGAGGGTGGATTTATTTGCTAAAAGGTGCACAATGTTAACATTTTTTATAAGTACATATTCTGAGCAAAATACCCCCTAATTTCCCTGCGATTTCTCTCAAGCTTCACCTCATTCGATTTCTCTCTTCCCACTAACACTGCTAATTCCCTTTAATATATCTCATTTTTAGGAGCAAAATAAAATGTGTGGGAAGTATGAAATGTCTGAAATACCAGTTTGGTACATTTAGGCTTTTACGTGTGTGTTGTTGATAACAGTTTATAGAGGACACGGCTTTTAATAATCTGTCATTTTTATTATTATAAATAAAATATTTCTTAAGGTATAGATAGCCAGAGTGTCCTTTTATTGTGGTCACCCTAAGGTGCACCTGTGCAATAATCATGTTGTCTAACCAGCATCTTGATACGCCACACCTGTGAGGTGGATGGATGATCTCGGCCAAGGAGAAGTCCTCACTAACACAGATTTACACAAATTTGTGAACAATATTTGAGAGATAAAGACCATTTGTGTACATAGAAAACATCAGATTTGTTAATTCGGCTCATGAAAATTGTAAAATAATTTTTTTTTTTTTTAATGTTTTTGTTCAGTGTATTTTTTGTTTCCTGTGATTGCTTTAAAGAAAATGTTCCAGCATCTTGTGTTTTTAAGATTGTGAATTTATCTAATTAGCATTAATCTGCAGGTGTTTTCAGTCAATAGAATGACAGGTGTGGGCGCACCTTGTTAAAATAACAGTGTTTATCAACATAGAACATTTCTAGAGGTCTACCACACCACAAACAAAAGAGCATCCACGCTCAACAGACCAGAAAAGGTTACAAAAAGTGTTTGATCTGTACTAATCGACAGTCACTTTTATGCTAATGTTCTTCAGGAGAGCACAGAATAAGAATGATGTAAATAGAATGCAATGAGGAAAACACTTTTTTAAAATGAAAACATCCCCACAGTTATAATTACAGTATATGAATTGTGGTGGGAGTATCATGGTTTGGTTCATTTTGCTCCACATAGAATGGGATGGCTTGTTATCATTTACGGCACTATAAATGATGAAATATGTGACCCCGTCGCATCAAACTGAAGATTAGGTCGCAAGACTGGTTAAGAAATTGTTGATTTTTGGATTATGTGAAAATATGAGGTACCTTACCTTTGCCTTGAAGGAAATGTCTGAAATGTGATCCTAAAGAGAGTTTTGAAGCACTTTTCTAAACTGATTTTGAACAGAAAACCCTATTGAGCTATTTTCCCTGAAATGCTATTTTTAATACCAGCTAGGACACTGTTCAGATATCCAATGGTTTGAGGTTTCTTTCTAACAAAGTAAAAAAAAAAAATTCCCATTAGAATATGAATTACAAATAGGATTCAGACCGACTTTCCTGGGGGTATTCCGGAGTAGGACGAAGAATCGCTTAATTTGTATTAAAAATAGCTAAAAAGCCAGGAACCTGAAAATCTTACTTTAGTTGGTCCAAATACAACTTAAACCCAGATCTAATGTGATGTTTTGCATATAATATTAAGATCTGAAGGAATTGGCCCTTAATCTGAGTTATAAAACTAAATGTATTTATTACAAAGTAAATTAAATTGTTCAGTTAATTTAAGGCTGACTGGGATTTATAACAAAATTACAGTAGTCCCTCACTTATCGTGGAGTTTATGTTCCAGACACCCCTGCAATAGGTGAAAATCCAAGAAGTGGCGTTGTTATATTTATTTTAGTATTTATATATATTTTAAGGCTTTATAAAACACTTCACACACTCTTGCAATGCTCTTAGCGATGTTCTAAACTCTCTAAAAGAGCACAGCGAAAGAGAGCAGACACACTGATGCTACAGTTACTGAGCCAATCAGCTCCTGGGATTGAGGGTGGACTGGTCATCGGGAGCACCGGGATATTTCCCGGTGGCCTGGCCCTCTCATTGATCACCGAGGGGCTGGACAAAAGGCTTGGTTCGGGTCATGCTTGATTATTTTAAATAAACAATCCATGCCACTCACTCAGGTATCCGCCTCACTGACGCTCCCTGAGCACACGTGTGTCTGCTCCGCTGTGACTGACAGCCTCAGAAAGAGAAAGGAAAGGGCGGGGGGTGGGGCCTGTCTTTCCCCATCGCTACTGCTCAGGGAGCTTCAGTGAGGCGGATACCTGAGTGAACGGCATGGATTGTTTATTTAAAATAATCAAGCGCGACCCGAACCGAGACTTTGGTCCGGCCCCTCGGTGATAACCGAGCAGGCCAGGCCACCGGGAAATGTCCCGGTGCTCCCGATGGCCAGTCCGCCCCTCAACACAATGCTCTGGTTGAGTGCCTTCCATCAATCAGCCAATCGTGCGTTGTGTAGAATCTTACTTTGAAAAAACGCAATAGAGCGAGTCCGCAAAAAACGAACCGCAAAGTAGCGAGGGACAACTGTATAAGCTGTTCTACTAACTAATGGTTGGATAAACGAAAAAAAAAAAAAGACTGATAAAGTTCATGGTTGGAAATGTCCAAGTCAAAACTACTGGATTAAGATGAGGTCATTAACGCAGGAACTTAAAGGAAGAAGTTCAGGTCAGAAAAACATTTAATTAAACAGACGTCCAGGACTGATGGATAGCTACGGTAATAGAAATATTTAGTTAACACTTGATTCTCACATTTGCTCACAGTATGTTCTTTTTATTTAATTTTAGGGCTTGTAATAAAAGCTGGTTTTACATGAAATTCATGCAGAAATGTTGAGAAGATTATAAAGACTAGTGTTATTATTGCATTCTTTTGTCTTGATGTTTGTGTGCGTATCAGGACTGTGAGGTGCTCGAGACAGAAACGAAGCGTTTTGAAGACCTGGAGTTCCAGCAGCTGGAAAAGGAGAGCAGACAGGACGAGGAGAAGGAGACGCATACGCAGCAGCTTCTCCGGGACATCGCAGACTACCAGCGCAGCACCGTCACTCGCAAGGTAACACAAAAGCAGCACAAAATGACATGCTTATGTTTCATCTAAACATTAGTTACTTAAACAATGTCGTTTGTAAAATATTTGATCAATTAAGTTAAATCTTTCTAAAAATATGTGTTAGTTTATCTGATTTTGCAGCATCAACAGGAGAGTTATGCTCTAATTGGCTTTTATTTCTCCTTCAGGAGCGATTGTTGACGCTGAAGAAGCAGGCGGAGCAGATTACCCAGCAGGCCGAGCGAGAAAAGGAGACCTTCTTGAAGGAGAGGAGCAACCTGGATTCAATGCTGCAGAGAGTATGAAGATATTTGTGTTTGCATGCTCTGTGCGTGAACAAAAATAGGCGCAGTTTTGATTTTTAAAAAGTTTTCATTGCTGTTTTTTTTTTTTTCTGTCCGTCAGGAGAAGGAAAACCTCGCCTCACTGGAAAGAAAATACACTGACCTCACTGGCGGCCGCAGTTTCACTTTAAGGGAGGTAGGTTTGATTGACAGGTGGTCCATTTCTTCTCTTTGAGCGTCATTAAGACTCTAAAAGTGGGTGAAATCCTTGTGATTTAACCATTTGGATTCCCTTCTCTGCTTGTCAGGACTCAGCCTCTTTGGCTGATGCGTGTCAGTCGCTTCTTTGCTCTGTTTTTCTCAAGAACTCTGAGGTACTTCTGTCTTTTTGGACTCCTTTACATTATCCTCATAGTCCCGATACACTTTTGAGTTCTGTTTCTTGCCACCCTTTTTTGGTTTCTTGTTGTAATTACCTGTTATAATAACTTTAATGCATACTTATTTCATTAACTGTGAGCAAAACTTCTCATTATCAGTGTTGTTCCTTTAAAAATGTCCCTTGTGATGCGTGTTTTAACAGTGTTGTGCATACGTGACACGTTGCTGTTCGGCAGTATTCTAATAACTAATTTTCATATTTGACATCTTAATATGGCTGACTCACTTCATGCAACGCCTCTTTCTCTTTACCCTGTTTCTCCTCATGATCCCTTCCAGGGCTATGTCACAGTCAGTGAGATCAATGAGCTTTACTCACAGCTTGGGCAGCACCCTAAACCTGCCCCTGCCCCCTCTCTGGTCAAAGCCTCACCCGAGTCCGAGGTAACACTTTCCCCTGAAGACGACACCCCCAAATCTGCGGAGGACGAGGTGTGTGTAGCGGTGTGAAGGTTATTAATGTGTAATTTAGCAGGTGTGAGCAGATGATGGGTGAATTTTCCCTCAGCTTCTTCTGGATTGCTTCCTTCTTTTACCCTCTTTCTGTTTTCTTACAGCTTTTCTTTCTTTCTCTTAAAGCTCTTTCGTTCTTCGCCAGCCGACTGTCACTCCTCTTCCTCCTCCTCTTCTTCTTCCTCCCATCTAAGTTGTCTCCCCCTCCCTAAAACACCCTCTGTGCACTGGCCAGAGAACATGGTTTCCTATCGAGACCCTTCCCCCATCCCCGACTCCCCCCCACCTCCTCTTCCAGTCAAAAACCATCATCAGCGGCACAGGCAGGTAACGTGTTGGTCAGTAACTTTGGGTTTCTTTATAAAAAAAGACACTTTATATACGCATATAACTACAAAATGTTATTTAGATCAATATAGATTATTTACATGACTATTTACAATGCTCAATTTCAGTCATGGTTATGGCAAAGTTTAGTGGAATAAAGGATTTTCAGCATGTATATCTGCAAATGCATTTACTAACACTAGATGGCACTATAGTAAATCTAAATCTAAATATCACACACACTGAGGGTATACAGTAACCACTGAAATTTTATATTTTGTTTTTAGTAACCACTGAAATAGAAACACACTGGAATGGCCAACCCTGCTGCTGTCTAGGTGCTATGTAGCGTTCTTAATCACTGCCAGAATTGCAGCAGAACATAAATCTCCAAGTAAATCACCTAAACTCAGCCTAGGAGCCTAATGTTTAGCCATCAGTTATAGTGATAATTACAGTGACAAGTCAACCACCACGTTTTTTTCCTTAGGCAAATTTATATAATCCAGACACATGAGTAGATGTAAAACTTTCAGATTACTCATTGACAGCACTCTTAGTCCTTTGTGCACTGACAGGAAGGCACGCTCCTATAAAAATAAGAATACAGGGACTGAATCGTCCAAAACGGCTTAATTAGAATCAATGCAAATAAAATTTTCTCATTAAATTAGTTTTACAAACTAAACTGACTAAACTCGTATAATTACTGATGATAGACATTTGGCAGCTATGTTCATTCAACCTGTATTTATATAGGTTAATCCCATTGAGCCTCAGGGACTCATTTACAAGGGAGACCTGATTTTAACAAAGAGTGATGACAACAGTGGAACAACGAAGACTCAATAGACAGCCATGAAGTATGCATACAAATTGAGATTTTATTTATTTATTTAATATATATAATAATATCACCATAGAAATGTAAGGATGCATCAGGGATGCTCTGACCTACATTGCCTATGTAGATTGTAAAGAGGGTGGGTCCTAAGATTGAGCCTTGCGGTACACTATTGTTGACTGCTAAATAACTGGAGGAAGTACCATTATGTTGAATTATGTTGATTAAAAATGTATAATCAATAGTAACATATACAACCTAACAAGGAGGATCTATTTCTGAAAAAGAAACCCAATTTAACTTTCAGTTTCCTTACTAGGTTTTCCACGTGGAGCTTAGAGAGATGCAAATCGACCAAGATACTCAAAGTATTTGTAGGAATTGACAATCTCAATAGGGACACCATTCAAGGATTAAAATCAAAGGAAGAACTGCTGGGACTGACTTCCTGTTTGAAAAAAGCATCCCTTTGGTTTTGTCTGCGTTTAGGACAAGTTTGAGATGGAACAAATCTGACTGGCTGATGTCAAAAGTGGATTATACAAGCTGGAAAACCTTAACAACTGTTTTAGGTCGACATTAAACAACTGTGTCATCAGCATAGAAATGTAAGGATGCATCAGGGATGCTCTGACCTACATTACCTATGTAGATTGTAAAGAGTGTGGGTCCTAAGACTGAGCCTTGTGGTACACCATTGTTGACTGTTAAATAACCAGAGGAAGTACCATTGTACCAAGTACCATGTTGATTAAAAATGTATAATCAATAGTATCATATGGTCTTAAACCAGGGTTATTCAACTGGTGGCCCGCGGGCCATATCTGGCCTGCAAGTGACTTCAGTCCGGCCCACCAAAGACTTCATTTGGGTTCTGGGTTTGAGTTTTGTGTTCTGTTTATATAATTTGTGATTCAATGCAATAAGATAAACAAATTAAAAAGATAACAGACCATTGTAAAACTTGATTTATTTAAATAATGACTTTAATCGCTGGATGTCCAGCCCCTGAGCTGCTGGCTTTCAGAAACTGTGGCCCCCTGAGTAGTTTTGTTGAATAGCCCTGTCTTAAACATTAAACTTTAGTATAACAGTTTTTAAAAAGTCTATATTATGGGTACAATACAAGCATTAAACAATAGTGAAGTAGCATGTAGGCTAGACAAAAACTCAGTTATCTGTTTTTAAATAATGAAGTGTAGCTTGGTGGGAGGCTTATTACAGAATAGTTTTCCCCTCTGTTATCACAATATGTATGATATGTGTTCATTTATATAAATTTAGACTATTTCTATGTGTTTTTGGACTGATGACGCATCATTTGGCACTTACAGTACAATGTGTGGCTTCAACATGTAAATAATAGAGTAACGCACGTAGCACCTAGCAAGATGGTGGCCACAAAGCTTTCCTAACACTGCTGATAGCAGTTCCAGTGTATCTCTATCTTAGTGTGTATAATCTTTAACAAACTTTCATTATAATTTGCTTTAACTTAAAATGGAGAGTGATTAATAAATAACTATGCATCTTTTCCCCCCTTCTGTTTACTTAATTAGCATTTCCGTTTGCTGGAAGAGAGGAAGCGGTTTGAGAAAGACGATGGGTCACATGTGAGTGATACTTTACCCAGAAAGAGAGCCATTCCCGCCTTAAACACCCAGTTTACATGCTCGACACTTGGCCGCAACTTTCAAACCAAGGTAGCTGTACATGCACACAACTGAAGTACTTTGTTGTTCTGCTTAACATCTCAGTCCTGAGATTCAGATGCACTGTATTGTGAAATTAAAAATGTTTTTGGTTCTCCGTAGACCCATCAGCCTCTGGTCCAAAGTACAAGTTGTGGCAGCATTCTTCCAAGAATACTTTCTTTATCTAACAAGGACAGTGAACATCGGCGGCTGCAGAAAGGTAAATAAAGAAACCTGCTCATAAACCATAAAGAAAGTTCACCAAAACATGTTTTCACACAGACAGCAGCTCAGACTGTAATATTTTTCAAGAAAGCACTAAGTTTGATGGAAGTTGCTGCTTTAATCCCAATTAAGAGAATTCCTCTTGATTCCTTCTGCAATAAATTAAATATTCATTCATTTATTCATTCATTTAAAAGAAACAAAATAAAAACAAATTCATTAAAAAAGCATTGAATGAAAATATATAAATACCGTATTTTCCAGCCTATATGTCACAGTTTTATTGCTTAATTTGCATTTCCTGCGACTTATACACCGAAGCACCGTATTTATGGATTTTCTCCCATATTTATAAACCAATTTTTGACTGCGATATGACCGTTTTCATTCAGCTGACATTGAAAATATTGAACACTACCATTTTCAGCCGCTAGATGGCACTCGATTAGTATGGCATGCCGTTATATGTGTAAAAGTGGCTAATAATGACACCATCGGCTTTTGAAATGCAGCTGATTTGACCGTCAAAGTGCATTTATTAAGGAAAAGTTAGACTGAGACAAAACTTTACTATAATTTCAAGCAAACAAATAATTGTTTTTACGTGTTAATCTTGTTAAACTCTTATTAAAGTCCTCCCGTGCACGCTCCCGCGGCCGCCATTTGGCAGCCAATCGATTTTTGACACCACACCGGCCCAAATTTCTGGGTTAACAGCGGTGACGCGTAACAAACGCGACGCATCAGCGTTGATGCACAATAGATGCGACTTATAGGTCGAAGCGACATATTTATGTTTTTTCCACTTGATTAGACATTTTTGGACTGATGTGACTTAAACGGCGATGCAACATGTATGGCGAAAAATACGGTAAATATGAGAACGCGCGACTGAGAACAAAATTTGAACCTCTTTTAAAAAACAAAAAGTCATCTTGTTTTTTTTTTTTTTTTGTAATTTGCAAAACACAAACATCTGTGATTTAACTTCTGAAGACACTTCACATGAAGCGTTATTTATGGGTGTTCACGTGAAATAGTTTAGAGAAATTACAGTTACTCATTTGTTTATCTGTGGCTTAAGATAGTGGAGGAATGTGTTTAGCAGGGTTGCTCCTTGATTTGCTGGTTAGCTTGTGATTGAGCTTACAACCCTTTTTTTTTTTTTTTAAAGCTTTTAAATATGTTTAATGTGAATTTATTTAAAGAACTTGTCAGAAGTGTTTTTTTCCTCCACTTCAGCTTCAGTCAACCATTTTTTTTTTTTATAAATGGGAAACACAGTTGACTCGTTTTAAGGAATATTTTATTTTAAGTGACTGCATCTATATTTGTAATACCCACAAGGAGAACCCAAGTCTTTTATCTTACAGGAGTTTACTGTTGACCTTTAATAAAATATCTAAATTTGTAGTTATTGTGAGTCTTTTGCTTGAAGCAGTCACGTGTATCTGGTCCCCGAGTCCCTTTGGTCCTTTGATCTGGCTCATCTGATGGGTGGGCCTCCTCTATGGTTCTGATTGTATCAGGTTTTTTGTGTTCCTCTTCCTGTATTGAGGCTGAAAAAGACTCTTCAAAGTGTCTGTACAGTCATTTTGTCATCCTTCTCTCTGGAAATAATATATTTTCTCTCCAGACTTATTTGGACTGCTTCATCCTATTTTTAGGACGTGTGTTGTCCTTTTTAGGTGGGCGTTTTTGTTCCTGCTAAGTGGGATTACATGAATCGGTTGGTGTTTTATTTTATTTTTTAATTAAATTTTTTGTCTGGCACGTGTCACAGTGGCGGGGTATTGTGATCAAAATTTGAAGCCATCTGGGCAAAATGTCCTAGAAGGAGCGGCAGAGACAGGTACAGCACGTGGGTGCATGTAGGACGTGCAATGTTAGTACCGGTAGTTACTAACATGTTTGCTGTTATTGTGTTCAGGTCAGTCAGACTCCAGAGCAGCCTCCCAGACAAACGTCTACCTCGATGCCTTTAGGTACCGTGACAACCAGGCCTTTGACACGATGAGTGTGGACAGCAGCGACTCCGTTGAAACCAGCATCTCTGCTTGCTCACCTGACAATGTCTCCAGGTAAGCGTTCAGCTTTCCTACTTTACTCTGGAAAAGCCTACTTTTAATGTTTTCAGGATGAAAATTAAGAAAATGGGAGTATGAAAAACATTAGTTACTTTTCTAAAAAATAAAAAGCCGAAACAGCAAGGTGCTTTTTAGGTTTATTGAATGTAAAACATCATCATAAAGTGTTGAAAAGTTTTAAAGCAGCATTAATTTTGTCTTGTGTTGGTTTCAAAATCATGCTTTTTGGACGAAAAGTATAAAAAAAAATAGAGTGAAGACAAACTGCACAGGTCTACAGTCCAAGTTTGTCATCAGTATTTAAATGCAAATTATTTGCTTTATTTTGCGTTCAAGTTGCACTAACCCTAAAGCTCAAACTCTAAATCATAACCTTTTCACAGAACTGAACCTCTGAAGAACGCTTGAACTATGTACCGTAATTTCCAGACTGTAAGACGCTACTTTTTTCACAGGCTTTGAGCACTGCGGCTTATACAACACTGTGGCTAATTTATGGGATTTTTTTTTTTTGACAGGCTAACGAGCTTCATGCGTCCAAAACATTTAGCTTCGTCACACCCGGGCACTCGCATAGCTGCCAATACATGTCTCTCTTTGGGGGTGGGTCCTCGTGATTCAGTGAGATTACCCTGATGCATGCTCAATAATCCATAATCAGTGAGATTACCTGTATAAATAATGGTTAAAAAAAAAAAATCTGACCAATGAAATTACAGAATAAGTCACAGAGAACCAATGAAACAGGGAGGGGAGGAGAGAACTACTGGTAGACTACTGTATTTTAATTTTTTTAACCAGCCATGTTACAGGCACTGTTCAGAAAAAAAATAAAAATTACTGTACGTATTTGCATATGTTATTGGCACATATTTAATTAAAAGTTTTAAAACAATTATGTGTAAATATGTCATGTTACAACATGGACACTCGTGGTTTATAGACAAGCGCAGCCTATATATGTACAAAATTATTATTATTATTATTATTAATTTAGTGGGTGCGGCTTATATTCGGGTGCGCTCAGTAGTCTGGAAATTACAGTAATTAAGATCAGAAAGTCATTAAACAACTAGAAAATTGTTTTCTTTTTACAATTTTTTTTATTTTTCTTCAAATCTTTTGTGCACAGTTTGCTGTATGTACACAGAAAATGTTTTTACAGCTTGCGTGTCAAAAACAGCAGAAAACCAGTTAAAAACTGGTAAGTTTGAGTCAGAAATTTAAAAAAGGGTAGTGGTGTAGGAACAGTGTGCGCTGCTGGCGTGTTTTATTTTGCGTGCATTACCGCAAATGTTGATTGTTTGTCTTAAAGCTACCAGCTGAAGCATCAGCTCTTTCAGAACTTGAGTTAACAAACAATATGGAAGGGGCAGAAATGTAAAAAGAACTTTGGGTCTGGAGGCGTCTACAGAGAAAGAAGAACGTGGGCTAATGCAAAAAGCATGTGGAGCGGTTTCCCGCCTTTCATGTTTCTTCTTTGGAGCACAACATATGTGGAACTGACTGTTATACAAGTTGGGGTTGATTAGTGCTCCTGGGATCAGGTTACAGAAAGCGTGGAGGTGTGTAATGGTCAACCCCCTCAGGTTGTGAAGAACTGAACGGAGCAGCAGTCGTGTAGTGCACAGTGGAGGTGGTGAGGAGGAGGGGGGTTATTTGGACTAAAACCATGTGTGCGTGCGTCTCTTCCCCTCCTCGGCTTGTTTCTTTGAATGGTACGGGCTTTTTTTTTTTTTTTTCAGTAGAACATTGAAGTACTTGATCCTCAGTTGGGTTCCAGTTGGACTACATTAGACCTGCTCAGGTTGGACTGGAATGTGGACATGGATTTATGTCGGACAACAAAGTGGTTTTGTTACCGAAATGGGCTTTTGTTGGTGATGTGATGAATGAAGGTGCTCTCTGGACAATGAGTGCAGTTTCCTCTCATCGATTAAGGTAGGAGAGCAGAAATAAATGTTACTTAAAGGCTGGAGCTATCATTAACCCACTAAATACAAGGATCTATATATATTTTAATGCAAGTGCTTGATACTACAGTGAAATATGGTATGCATTATTTTTAATGTAGGTTGATTTTCCCGTTTGAATACTTTTGATCATCATTTACTGCACAAGTCTTAACAGTGGAATATTGAGCATTTCAGTGCACAAAAGGAAATTATTTGACTTAAACTGGAAATAAACCAGTTTAGAACAATTGCCAGAGAGCGGGAAACATATTTTCCCACATTTTTCCTTTCCTCCCATTCCTCTCGTTTCTGCTTTTAGTTTTCCCTCCTAGATTTGTGTACACTTCAGTCTAATGTGGACCATTCCTCCTAACGTTGTTATGACATCATCACACATCAACACGGGGTATCCATTTCCTTCTGGCTCCAGATAAGAACAATTTTTTTTTGTGTGCGCCAGAGGGAAAGAGAAAAATTAGAGCAAGTTATGTTTAGTGTGACAACCTCAATCACTCAGACACCTTCCTTTTGATGTGCTTCAGGAACATCTGCACAGTCTGTCTGAATACACTGACAAGGTACAAACCTAAAATTACTGTGACATCCTGGCCTCCTCTGCCAGGGGCTTCGAAACACACACAAGTGCACACATGCATAAACAGTGACTAATCGGGGATATCCTCTTTGTGTTGCATGTTTTGTTTGTCCAGATTTGTGTAGCTGTGGCTTTCAGATTGAATTACAGCTGTTGCTTGAACACTATTGGTTTCCTGTTTAAAAAAAAAAAAAAGCAGCTTTTCTGCACTGAATGGTATTTCTGCTAACTTTGTGCTGTTGAGTCATTTATACATCAAAAAGCTCATTAAGGGGATGGGTGTTGTGACTTTTGGTTTTTGTAACTTATAGTTTTCAAAACATGTAATTTTATTTAGAAATTCTTTCCTCATAAAATACATAGACATTTTTTTGTTCCTTCAGAAACATTTTAAAATATGCTTCAGCCTACTGGATCTGCCTTTTTCATCTTTTGGTACTTTTGGCTTTTAGCTACCATTCTTCTGCTTTCAGTTTTTAGCTACTGTTTTGCCGCTTTTTGCATTTAGCTAGCCTTTTGATTCTTTCAGGTTTTAGTTATTCTTTTACTACTTGTAGCTTGTGTCTCGCTACTTTTATCAGTTAGTTAGCCTGTTGATGCCTACATCAGCTATTCTGCTACTTTTAACTTTTAGCTAGTCCTTTGCTGCTTTTAATTAGCTTTTTTTTAATTAAAATTTTAGAGATTTTTTCTACTTTAATTAGATACACTTTTTATTTTTAATTAGCCTTTAACTAGTTTTCATTTTTGCCCAGAAATTTGCTTGTTTTTGATTTTAGCTAGTGTTCAGCTTCTTGTAGCTTTTAGCTAGTGTTCAGCTTCTTGTAGCTTTTAGCTCGTGTTCAGCTTCTTTTAGCTTTTAGCTAGTGTTCTGCTTCTTGTAGCTTTTAGCTAGTGTTCTGCTTCATGTAGCTTTTAGCTAGCGTTCTGCTGCATATGACTTTGAGCTAGTGTTCTTCATGTAGCTTTTAGCTAGTGTTCTGCTTCATGTAGCTTTTAG